>NW_028241138.1:0-199670 GCF_964263255.1 Lissotriton vulgaris | reverse complement strand
CCAGTGGAAATACAGAGGGAACAAAGCATTGGCCCGCATTGGATACATAAACAACAAGAGAAGAGTATTGAAATAATTATGAACAAGGCCGATAACATTTTTACGCCCCATACAGAAAATACACTCCAGAACCATCCAGCCCAGGTCCATGTTCCTGAATCTTGATGTATCTCAGTGGCTATTTTATGCATTTTGGAAATGGCATTATAAATAGAAAGAGCATGGTCAGGGATAAAGTCCCAGCAACTACTACAGATCATGCAACATACGCCATCAGCTAGAACCATGTCTAGCACCATTTTTGAAAAGTCACAATTCTCTTAATTTGGAGTTCTTCTGTAATATTTCCAAGTGCCATTGCTGTCTGATTAGTCACAGCCTCGACTACACGGGTTAAGCGCCTGATTTTCCTGCTATTCAAAGCCACACCAACAAAGAAAAAGAGTCCCAAAATAAAGTCAATATATTGCTGTAATGCAGTGACATTTTGATCCACTTCATCATTATTTATAGTTTTTTAAATCAGTTCAAGGAAATGTCATTAAACAGTTTTTGATCTTTATGATAAGATGCAGGTGCTAGGAACACAGGAGGAAGCAAGAAGGACACGTAGCATGTTCCGGACCATCTGATTGGTAGATGATAGGGGTGCCGCTCGCAGCCGTTGTCTGCAGGTGTAGAGACCATCTATTTATTTGTCTGCTGGGACCATTGGTGCGAACCCTGCTTAGTTGCCGATTTGCCGACCTGGGCTGAACGGAGGAGTGTACATCGAGGGCGCGGGACTGTGAGGACCAGAAGGCCGTGCCTGCAGTGATCCGACGCAGCTGGCCCTCTTCGCGCCCACCCCCTACTTCTACTTAGTGACGCCCATACCCGCGACTCGCGGGCGCGTGCCGGGCGGGCCAGTTTTAGCCCATTCTAGACCGGGAGAGACCGGACCGGGCCACCCCTCTCTCATCTGCTGCTTCGTTATTAAGGACAGTCCCAGGCACCTAATCGTCAAGGATTCTCCCAGGGATTAACTCGAGTATGGCGGGCCAGGAGACGAGGAGTAAATCAACAATGCCAGCTGGCTCTACAGTAGGTACTATGGAAACATTTATTGTTAGAGCCAGCTCTCTTCTATCCCATGAAATTACCATTCTGGAACAGCGGTTATCTCAGGAAATAACATCGCCAAGAGATCATCACCGGGCGGTATAGCGAATGCTAAAACACCTGAGAGGTGTGTGGACATAACCATAAACGAACTCCCTGGGCTTGGTGATAACTTAATAGTAAATGAGTCTTCTGCAAGGGATAATGTAATATTGTGCAATGATATTATTCCCCCGGTCTTGCCGGAGAGTAACTTGTTATTTAATGTTCCTGCAATTCGATCAAATGATAGTTAAGGAAAATTAAATAATACGCAGACCCGCTGGAGCAGGGAGGGGGCGGTACCAAAAAGGAAACGGCCCAAAAACCTGATGGGAGAAAGGCAAAACTAGCTAAGCAATCGAGTTGCCTGGTTCCCGAAGGTAGGGCCGCTGTTAACACAAGTGAGTCCATCGCCCCTTTAGTGGTGGGCTCGCCCCCTTTTATTCTAGGTGACCGAAATACTAGCAATTTGGTATCGCTAGGCACTGATCTGTCAATTGAAAATCTGGGTGCACTCTTTAAGACCCTTCTCAATCCTCAAGAAGCTAGACTTACTAATATCGAAGCAATATTGTCTAGTAGTGAGAAGGCTACAACTGGGGCTGTTGATAGCCTGAGCATGGTTAAAAAGAATCTGGGGGGCGTGGCCAAGATGGCGGAGTGAGAGGACGCTTCTCGCAGCTCCCGATCCGACTAGGCCCAAGCCCTAAAAGATAGCTTTTTCTCCCCCCGCCAGAGCTTAGCAGCGCAGGGAGAGGTGGCGTAACCAGACGTGAAGACCCTGGTCTGGAACTGGTCTTAAATTGGCCTCAGGACAGCCCGTCGGACGGCGTTGGAGGTCCGGACCGGGAGTCGGAGGAGAAAGAGGCCGGCCGGCCCCCGAAGCACGTCGGGAGGCGAAGGAACGACCACACGCCACGCCCACCACCGATCAGCGTGCACCGCCAGAGGAGGTATTGCTCCACAGCGCCCGAACGGCCCTGAATACTAGCGGAGACCGGCGGGCCTGCTCCACCGGAGCAGCTGTGGGCGGCGCTCGGGGTCGCGGCTTCGGCCTGCTCGATTGAGCGCCCGCTGGGAGAGAACTGGAGCGGAAGGGGCGCGGGCCCCGGGGCTCCACGTCGAGTCTTGCATGCCCGGTCCCCCCTGGAGCCCCCTCCGGCTTGGTAGGCGAACATAAGACGCAACGGAGAACCCGGTTGACTTGGAGGTCCCGGAGCTTGCATTGACGCACGCTGACCGACCACCGGCTGCTGATTTTGCAACACAAGGCACGGCTGGACTGGAGTGGACGGCGGCAGGGGCGGCCTGGGAGGCCTCCGTCAGCAAACGCAACTGAGGGGTTCCGGGGCGATCCGGTGGGCCCCACAGTGCTTACCCCGCCCGGGGAGATCGAGGTCTGGCGGAGACGACGGGCACGGAGGCGATATCGCGGATCGCAGTTGCGGCCCACAAACCAGTGTCCGAGTGGGGTCTCATCGGAGCGACCTGACCTCTCCACGCACTATCGGAAGGGTGAGCGATGTAATGGCACCCGCCGTCGCAGCCGCGGCGGAAGCCTAGTACGACGGTGCTGGAAGCGCTTTTCTCGGATGTACTCGAAACTGCCCCTGGTGACGACCGACAGTCCCCTACTTAGCCCAGGAAAGCACCCACGGGGCAGGGAGTGTCGAGCCGAGGAGACGGGGAGAACTGGCCTACACTCGTTCCAAGATGGCGTCCGGCAAAGGCACCAAACGAGGAGATCGCACTCTCCCCGAAATGCTTAACAGGCCCCAGCAGAGAGGAGACAGGGGGCAACCGTCTCCAAGCTCAGCCGGAGGATCGCAAGGTGCGAGTGGAGGGGAACCACCTGTCACTAGATCGTTCCTTGAATCGCTGTTTAGCACCCTCAGAGACGATTTTCAGACACTAAAGCAGGAAGTGGCGGGAGAAGTTCGGGAGGTGCGCAGAGAGGTGGATGAATTGGGGGAGCGAGTAGCCACAGTGGAGAGCACGAACCACCATCTCGACGAGGACATCGTGCAGTTGCAACAGGAGGTGTTGTGCCTCAGAGTCCAGCATCTGGACCTGCAAACGCACAATGAGGACCTTGAAAACAGGTCACGACAAAACAACATCCGAGTCCGGGGAATTCCGTCTACAGAAGAGGGCTCGGATGTGGCTGGTTACTTGCGAGACCTGTTTAGGGCTATCCTGGGCGAACCAGCGGAGTTCCCAGTCCGGATCGATAGAGCACACAGGGTAGGACCGCCACGACGAGCATCAGCGCCACCACCGGACATCCTAGCGTTTCTCCCGGACTTTCCACTGAAGGAACGCATCATGGCTGAGGCACGGAAGCAGCCCTCATTCACTTTTCGTGGTCACTCTGTGGCCCTGTATCAGGACTTGTCCGCCATCACCCTCCAGAGGCGGAAATCATTTAAGATTGCCACTGACTTTCTGATAGAGCATGAAACATCCTATGCCTGGGGACACCCCTTCCGCCTCATCTTCAGATGGAACGGCACGATGCACCAACTGCGATCACTGCAGGAAACGTGCGAGGTTCTGGGGATCACGGCGGAGGAGGAAGAAACGACTACACCGAGCCAGAGACGCGGCCCCAGAGACAGCTGGCAGAGGGTATCGCGGAGATGGGTGCCCGCCAACCCCAGAAGACCGAACTCGCCTACCATTAGAACTGGCATGGCGAACGCAGTTTCCGAAGCGGCCAGAGACACTGCTTCCAATGGTGTTGTAGCGCTGACAGCATAACGACGCTCCGGGGGGAGAACACCACAGCCTTACTGATGTAGCAGGTTTGGGTCCTGGGAGGAGGGGGGCCATGGGGAGGAGGAAGGAGGAGTAAGTGGCCGGACGTCCACTTTGGTAACTCACCACAGACTTGTCCGTTGGACATGACTGGGACTGAAATTTGTTGGGGTTTCAGGGGTCTGAAGAAGGGAGGGGGAGGAGGGTGCTTGGTTGTTTGCATGAGGGGTTTTTTGGGGGGTAGAGGGAGACGGGGAGGGGGGAGGGGGAAGGTAGTTTGGGGGAAGTTCGAGGGGAGCTGGGGGGGGAGGGACAGGGACCGTCCAGTGCTTTTGATTCATTCGCTCTAGCCTTCCGATGCTCCTACGCGCTATCTGCACCAGAGCCGCCCCTCCTGGGCCGTGACTCACTGCTTGAACTTTGGTTTCACCCACACAGATGACAGCCCTTAAATTAGTCACCCTTAATGTGAAAGGGTTAAATAACCCTGTCAAGAGGACGGCAGTGCTATCCCTACTGGAAAACACACACGCAGACATTTGTCTCCTGCAAGAGACTCACTTCCTGGCCCGAGACTGTCAGAGGATGCGCTCTCACAAATTCCCCACACAATTTTTCTCCTCCAACACTACCAAGACAGCCGGGGTAGCAATCCTAGTGTCCAGAACATTTAAAGGGAAGGTCCTACATAAATTTGCTGAACAGAAAGGTAGACTTCTCACTTATAGGGTTAAGTCCGGGGGTCTGGTATTCACCATCGGGTCGGTATATAGCCCCAACGAACACCAAGAAAGATTTCTTCATTCGGCCATAGTGGATATCACCGCCACCCCAGACAGGCACATAATTATAGGGGGGGACCTGAACATGGTCTTCGATTCTTCCTTGGATAGGTTAACACAGAGATATCCGCAGACAGGGGACATTTCGCAGGTGGGCAGAAGCTAGTTGGAGGAATTAGATCTCCACGATCTCTGGCGCCGTCTCCACCCCACCACCCAAGACTATTCCTATTACTCACACGCACATAAGACCTATGCACGGCTGGACCATCTGTTAGTCACGGGGCCGGTCTGTGACTTGGCCACAGCTTCCGAGATAGGGGTTCTCTCTCTGTCGGACCACGCCCCTGTCACAGGGACGTTTCAGTTGCCACCGATGTCGCCCAAGCGTGGGGTCTGGCGCCTCAGGGATACTCTTTTGCATAAAAAGACGGTGGTGAAGCACATCCATGACTCGATACGTGATTACCAAACGCACAATGATAATGCTGATACCACCCAGGCGACACAGTGGGCGGCACTGAAAGCAGTGCTCCGAGGGGAATTCATTGCCACTTCCTCCGCGGAGAATAGGGAACGACAGCAAAAGCGGGATGAACTCACCTGTAAAGTGCGAGAGCTGGAACAGGTTCACCAGAGGACGGGAGCTCCCAGAATCTGGAAGCAACTTAAACGGCGAGGAAACTCCTGTCAGCTTTAGATATGGATAGGGCGGAATATGCTGCATACGCTTGAAGCACGCATATTACACGGGTGGAGACAAGCTTCTGGCGCACAAGCTCCGGGAGGCGCATCAAAGGCACTTGGTGAAGGAGCTATCGATATCTGCTGGGGTGATGGCTACGGAGGATAGCCAGATAGCAGAGGGCTTCCGCCGTTTCTATGCTGACCTCTACACGGGCGAACCCCCGTCGGCACAGGCAGAAGCGGATTATTTGACCTCGGCTGACCTTCCCTCTCTCACTCCAGAACAGGCGGAATACCTCGAAAGGGACATTCGAGTTGAGGAGGTGATTACAGCCATCTTCAGGCTTAAACACGGGAAGGCTCCGGGCCCGGACGCCTACACATCACTTTTCTATAAAACATTATGCCCCGTGTTAGCCCCGATCCTCACGTGCCTCTTTAACTCCTTCTCCACTCCGGGAGCTATCCCTCCAGATCTACTCCGAGCAACAGTGTCGGTCATCCCTAAACCGGGGAAAGACCGGACGCAATGTAGTTCCTACAGACAGATCTCTCTTTTGAATATCGATCTCAAGTTGTATACTGGGATCCTTGCGGGCCGTTTGGCACTTCATCTCCCGGGACTCGTGGACCCAGATCAGGCGGGATTTGTCCCCGGGAGGCAAACGGTGGATAACACCAAGAGGGTGGTCCATATCCTAGAGAGGCCTCCCGGATACCCGGGGAGAGAATACTGCTAGCTGTTGACACGGAGAAGGCCTTCGACCGGGTGCATTGGCCATATCTGGAGAAGGTCCTATCGAAAGCAGGCGTAGGTGAGAAATTTCGCACCCTGGTGTTCAATTGCTACAGATTCCCATCGGCAGTGGTGTTGGTTAATGGCTGCAGCTCCCAACAGTTCGCGATAGAAAGGGGCACCAGGCAGGGGTGTCCACTGTCCCCGCTTCTATTCACACTTTATATGGAGCCCCTCGCCCAGAGGATACGCCAAAACCTGAATGCGATTGGAATACGGATGGGGAGGTATACTCACACCATTAGCCTCTATGCAGACGACATCATATTGACACTAGCAGATCCAGGGAGGGCACTTCCAGCGTGCATCGATGAATTGGAGACCTTTGCTGCCGTCGTGGGCTGCAAAATGAACATGGGGAAGTCGGCGGCCCTTGACGTTTCGTTGAATGCTGTCACTAGAACTGACTTGCAGGGCCGGTTCCCCATGCACTGGTCTAAAGATCTGGTGCCCTATCTGGGCATACTTCTGGCACCCACATTGCCCACCATGGTGACCGCTAACTATACCGCCCTAGGTAAGAAAATAAAAGAGGAAATGGGTCGTTGGAGCAAGGGCACCTTGTCCTGGTTGGGCAGAATAGCCGCGATGAAGATGACCATCCTGCCGCAGGCTCTATACCTGTTCCGGGCCCTGCCGCTTCAGCCCCCAAAAGGATGGCTCCAACAGACTCAGACGGACATTGCACGTTTCATATGGCAGGGTCGCAATCCCAGGCTTAAGAGGGCCCTGACCACACTGGCACCTGAGGCTGGGGGGCTGGGGGTACCGGACTTACGCAAATACTTTCAGGCAGCTCAATTACGCTACCTGGTGGAGTGGAGCAAGTGGGAGTCTGACAAACACTGGCTTTTTCAAGACCAGGCGGTGGCGGGCCGGACTCTGCAAGAGGTGCCCTTTTTACGTAGGGCACATCGCCCACCCAACTTATACGCGTCTTTTATCACACGGGTCCCGATGAGAGTGTGGGACGCCACCAACGCGATGCATGCACTCACTACCTTCCCCTTGCCGTTCACACCATTGGTTGACAACCCGGATTTTCATCCCAGAATGGAACCGGGGGCCTTTGTGCGCTGGCGAGCTACGGGATGCAGAGCGCTATTTCACGTATATACTCAGGACGGCGTCATTCCGTTTCCAGACCTCAGGAAGGAATACCAATTGCCCGAAACGGAATGGTTGCGATACATGCAGGTGCGCCACTGGGCGCTGCAGCCACAGGTGCGTGAGTCTGCTAACACCAGAAACGGTCGCTTCCCCTCCTCCTCTCCTCTCCTGGCTGGTATCGTACCTATTGCTGCTGAATTCTGCCTCGCATTTCATTTCATTTTGGAATTTAAAGCTGCGCCGCGCTTTGTGACACTGCTGTGCCCTGCTGCCTAATAGAATAACATTTCGAGTGTGGTGATTAATGATTAGCCCTGCACAGCGCTTTCTGGCTTCACCTGATATAGCGCTTTCCTCTGCTGGCCTGAGATAGTCTTGCCCTGCATAGCGCTCAATTTTTATTGTGGCTTTTGTTGGTTGAGACGCTCGTAACGTTTGTTTACCAGACTGCCATTTTGTTGATTTTCTGACCGTCCCTGAACCTCGCTCCCGCCTCCCTGCTGCCCCTCCCACGCTCTGCCCCCTCCACTATCCATATATGACTAATGCATCAGCGCGCAGCGTTCTCGCGCAGCGTTTCGCGCCCCAGTCGCGCCGAAGGTGCACCAAAAGTAAGCCCGTCTACGCCTGGCCCGCGCCTAGCGCCAGTCCCCCTGGCCCCCGCCCCACCCATCCCCCCGCATTATATACGACGCCTCCACCCTCTTAGCCCTAAATCCCAGCCGCCTCCCTAACTGCGCCCAAGCCGCCCCCGGACACACCCATGGACCCTTCACATGCAACTCCTGCAAGTACGACAGCACCAAGACCAACTCCACATCCACGAACACCAAACAGAGATCTGACACCAACAACCTAAAATGCATCCTACTCAACACCCGCTCAGTCCACAGACACGCCATCGAACTTTGGAATCTACTAGACACCATCTCTCCGGACGTCGCCTTCCTAACAGAAACATGGATGAACGCCTCCTCAGCCCCAGACATCACCATTGCCATCCCGGAAGGCTACAAGATCATCCGTAAGGACCGCACCAAGCAAACAGGAGGAGGCATCGCCATTGTCCATAAGAATTCCATCCGAATCTCAACCAGCTCAGACGTCAACCTCGCTAGCGCCGAACACCTCCACTTCCAGATCCACACCGACCCCAAGACCACACTCAGAGGCACCCTCCTCTACAGGCCACCGGGACCCCGTGCACAATTCAGTGATGACATCACTGACTTCATCACACCACACGCCCTCCCCTCCGAGGACTACATTCTACTGGGAGACCTCAACTTTCACCTGGAAAAGAGCAACGACAGCAACGCCACCACCCTTCTGGACAATCTCGCCAACCTTGGACTCAAACAACTTGTTAACACCCCCACTCACTACGCAGGTCACACACTCGACCCCATCTTCACCTCAAGCAAACATATCTCCTTCAGTCACACCACAGCTCTCCATTGGACGGACCACAGCTGCGTTCACTTTGTCTACAAAAAGACCACATCCCACAACCATCCTCAACCTACTATGCGAAGAAACTGGAACAAAATCACTATCGACCAGATCTCCTCATCGCTTCTTCAAAACCCCCCTGCCCTCTCTTCGAACCCCAACCAAGCAGCCATTAACCTCACCCAATGGATAACCAACAGCGCCGACAACCTAGCACCTTTGAAAAAACGTCAAATTAAGCGAGACTACAAAAGCGCTTCCTGTTTCAACGATGATCTTAAGAAATCCAAGAAACTCTGTCGCTCCCTCGAGAAGGCCTGGAAAAGAGACCCAAACGCCAGCACCAAGGACGCCTTCAAAAACGCCACCCGCACACACCATCAACTGATCCGGACTGCCAAGAAAGCAGCACTTAAAGAACGACTAGACAACAACGCCCACAACAGCAAGGAATTATTCAACATCGTCAAAGAGTTTACCAACCCCTCTGGCAACTCCGACGACATCACTCCCTCTCAAACCCTTTGCGACTCCCTAGCTTCGTTCTTCCACAACAAAATCGCAGACATCCACAACAGCTTCGACAACCAACCCGGAGACCAACCCTCCCAACCTTCTGCCATACCCTCACCCCCCTTGAACATCCTCAATGACTGGAACCCTATCTCCTCTGAGGACACCATCCGCCTGATGAATTCCATTCACTCGGGATCCCCCACAGACCCATGCCCTCACCATATCTTCAACAAAGCAGACTCCATCATAGCACCACACCTCCGAGACGTCATCAACTGCTCCCTCAACTCCGCCATCTTCCCGGAAAGCTGGAAACACGCCGAACTTCTGAAAAAACCCACAGCTGACCCCACCGAACTCAAAAACTACCGCCCCATATCGCTCCTACCATTCCCGGCCAAAGTCATTGAGAAAGCTGTCAACAACCAGCTCGCCGCCTTCCTCGAAACAAAGAAATCCCTCGACTCCTCACAGTCCGGCTTCCGAGCCAAACACAGCACTGAAACCGCACTCATCGCAGCAACAGACGACATTCGAACTCTACTGGACAATGGAGACACAGTCGCCCTCATCCTCCTTGACCTCTCCGCAGCCTTCGACACAGTCTGTCATAACACCCTCCTACAACGCCTCAGAAACATAGGAATACAAGGTAAAGCACTGGAATGGATCACCTCGTTCCTTACCGGAAGAACTCAGAGAGTCCGCCTTCCACCATTCAAGTCAGAGGCCACTGAAGTCATCTGCGGCGTGCCACAAGGATCCTCACTCAGCCCCACCCTCTTCAACGTATACATGAGCCGGTGAACAGACAAAATATCGACTCCAAAATATCGACTGGACATAATATCGAGTTTTAAATATAGACTGGACAAAATATCGACTGGACATAATATCGACTACAAAAATATCGTTTTTCAGGTAAGTGAAGTAATATCGACTGTTTAAAATATAGATAGCAAAAATATCGAATTTTTAATAATATATAATATTTTATAGTGTATTTTTATGTAATAATATGTGTGAAAAGTGTGTATTAATGTTATAAAATATTTTATTAAATGGAATTTGTTTTTTTAATAATTGCGTTATGTAATTCTGTAGCGGGTTGTGGGTTTATAGGGGAATAGGGTGGGAAGTAATTTAATAATAATTAATTAATTAATATATGTTTGTAAATATTTATAATTAATAATTAATTGATAATTAATAATAATTAGTTAATTAATTAATATAATTTTGTACATATTTTGAATTAGTAATTAATTGGTAATTGATTAATTGTAATTAGTTAATTACATTAATTAGAGTACATTTTAATATATATAATTTTGTGTTATTCTTAAGTAATTAATTGGGAAAAAATAATATTAATTATTAAAATAATTAAAGCTAATGTGCTAATATATTTACTTTATTGTTATTGTTAATTAATAATTAATTGGTAATTAAATAATATTGATACATTTTGGGTAAAGGAGTATTTTTAGGGTTCAGGGTCAGTTTTTAGTTTTTGGGTAAAGGGCCATTTTTAGGGTTCAGGGTCAGTTTTCAGTTTTTGGGTAAAGGGGCATTTTTAGGGTTCAGGGTCAGTTTTCAGTTTTTGGGTAAAGGGGCATTTTTAGGGTTCAGGGTCAGTTTTCAGTTTTTGGGTAAAGGGGTATTTTTAGGGTTCAGGGTCAGTTTTCAGTTTTTGGGTAAAGGGGCATTTTTAGGGTTCAGGGTCAGTTTTCAGTTTTTGGGTAAAGGGGCATTTTTAGGGTTCAGGGTCAGTTTTCAGTTTTTGGGTAAAGGGGCATTTTTAGGGTTCAGGGTCAGTTTTCAGTTTTTGGGTAAAGGGGCATTTTTAGGGTTCAGGGTCAGTTTTCAGTTTTTGGGTAAAGGGGCATTTTTAGGGTTCAGGGTCAGTTTTTAGTTTTTGGGTAAAGGGGTATTTTTAGGGTTCAGGGTCAGTTTTGGGTTTTTGGGTAAAGGGGTATATTTTAGGGTTCAGGGTCAACAAATAAGATTGTAATTTTTTTTTTATTATTTTCATTTATTATTTAATTATTATAATTTAATTTAAGTATTTTTAAGTATATTTTAGTCATTTAAATTTAATATTAATTTAATTTAACACTGTTTTTAATTAAGTCGATATTTTTTACATCTATATTATTGTTAACGATATTTTGTACTCGATATTTTTGTACTTACCTGTTTGTAGATAGAAAGTCGATATTTTGTCTGTCGATATTTTGGCAACGATATTTTTGCAGGTCGATATTTTGGCAGTCTATATTATTTCAGTGATCCACATGAGCCCCCTCGCAACCATCGCACGCCAACACAACCTCAACATCATCTCCTACGCTGATGACACTCAACTGATCCTCTCACTCACCAAAGACCCGGACACCGCCAAAACCAACCTACATGAAGGGATGAAAGATGTAGCCGAATGGATGAAGCACAGCCGTCTGAAATTGAACTCTGACAAAACAGAAGTCCTTATCTTAGGTACCTCCCCCTCCGCCTGGGATGACTCTTGGTGGCCAGAGGCCCTTGGAAAAGCACCCATCCCGACAGACCACGCACGGAACCTGGGCATCATCCTGGACTCCACACTCTCGATGAACAGACAAGTCAACGCCGTTTCATCATCTTGCTTCAACATTCTTCGCATGCTCAAAAAAACATTTCGCTGGATCCCCACCGAAACTAGAAAAACGGTCACCCACGCGCTGGTCACAAGCCGCCTGGACTACGGCAACACCCTATACGCCGGTACCACCGCAAAACTTCAGAAAAAACTCCAACGCATCCAGAACGCATCAGCCAGACTCATACTAGACATCCCGCGTAAAGACCACATTTCTAGTCACCTGAAAAACCTCCACTGGCTCCCCGTCAATAAGAGAATAACATTCCGCCTCCTTACCCACGCACACAAAGCTCTCTACGAACTCGGACCCGAATGCCTCAACACACGACTTTCCTTCTACACCCCCTCCCGCCAGCTACGCTCCTCTAACCAAGCCCTTGCTGCTGTACCTCGCATCAACAAAACCACCATGGGAGGAAGATCCTTCTCCTACCTGGCAGCTAAAACCTGGAACTCACTTCCCACTCACCTTCGCCTCACTCGAAACCACCTAGCATTCAGAAAGCAAATTCGACAAGTAATTCCCCACCCTTCCTCAAGCGCCTTGAGACCCTCTGGGTATGTAGCGCGCTATATAAATTATTTGACTTGACTTGACTTGACTTCCCTATGAGAAATGGCTTGTAACACGCACCTCAGACAGGAAACTCATCTCAGATCTATATAAATTCTTGCAGCCTTCCTCCTCTTGTCTTTATAACCCAGGTAGGGCACGCTGGGAACGAGAACTGGGGAGAACCTTAAGTCACACGGAGTGGGACCACATTTTTTACCGAGCACGCCATTCTGCATACCACACTGGGCTTACAGAAACATTCACAAAAGTGTCCACATATTGGTATTACACACCACAGAGACTGCATGAGATGAATCGCAACATCGAGAACACTTGCTGGCGGGCCTGCGGGCAGATAGGCACCCTCACTCATGTTTTATGGGACTGCCCTCTACTGTGCCCCTACTGGAAGGAAGTCCTGGATGAGATTGACTCAAACTTCAACATTGAACTGCCTCGCTTCCCTGCATACGTATTGTTGGGCTTACCCAATGGGCTAATGTATCCTCTGCGGTCTCGTAAAGGGAGGCAAATTGCGATAGCACTGGGCTCTGCCGTTCAAAATATACTTATTCACTGGTGCACCACCACACTCCCCTCCACAACAGGTTGGTTGCATAGATTATGGCATGTCCTGGGAATGGAAAAGTTGTCGCTTATGGTGGCGGGGGAGGAGGAGCAGTTTAATGACCTGTGGCAGCCGTTTCACTCACTACTTGTGAAGGAATTTACAGAACTTACATGCCCCCGATATCTCAGATTGTTGAGATTGACTTCACAAGCGGATTCAGATGACCAACGCGCCTAGGACTGTGGGCAGCTGGGAGGGAGGAGCGGCTTGGGGGGGTTGATGCGGGAGGGAGACCGTAGCACTGAACGGGAGAGGAGAGGGGGGGTTCGAGGAGTTGGGAAAGGGAGGGGGAGTTTGGGGGGGTTTGTTTATTTTTGAAGTTCTTTGTTGCAGCATACGCGCCAAGCATCACATTTGGATGGACGTTACGTTTGCAGAGCCCTTACGCGCTGGTGCGCTACTATATGGTTGTACCATAAGCACTGCTTCTTTGTGACAACTGTTCCTTTTTATTTGTGAATGTCTCAATAAAATGCTTTAAACCTAAAAAGAAGTTGGAAGGAGATAAGCCAGGGCGGGGGCGCAGTTAGTCAGCACCCACTCCACAGTTAGTTTGATCCCGGCACTGCAGTGTCTTCCCAGTAGGAACCCCTGTCCCCGGCCACAAGTGAATGCCCCATTGCTAACCAGGAAGCCTGATTCACTAGTAGAACAGAAAGCGTAAGAGGGTAGTATTAATGGGAAAAAACAAACACCTGACTTGCCCCCTGAAGCGAGCTCCCTTGTAGTTGTCCTAGCGGGAGTCCCTGTGCTAGAGGCGGCGGCCAGACAACCTTTCATATCACTTAAAAATAAGGTAGTCAGCTGGCTGAATAAGAACAGACCACTCCCTCCCCCCCGTCCCCCAAATCTCGAGTGAGATCTTGATGGTAAGAAGTTCCCTTGGGTAGGCAACACTACCAAAACGATGAGTGGTAATTGCGTGCTGGTGAATTTTAGGGATACCAGAACTGTCTCTCACATATGCGCATGGCCGAACCGTGAACCGGACACTACCATCCAGTCCCTCCCACAGTCCTTTTTTTATCCACCAGCTCAATCGGGTGAGAACCGGGGGGCGGATGATGGATGGGTAAGAGTGGAACTCAGAGGGGGGACTAGGGGGAATCTGGGCAGGACGGGCCTTATGTACGAGCCTGACACCCTCTGCAACTATAATCGCTATAGTTGCCTAGACATGGTAGATTGACTATATTCTAAGTATCTGGGGGCTGGTGATTGCATGGAAATGGAGGGTTGTAGTGGTATGCTTTCAAAGTCTAGTGGGGGGGGGGCAGTACGTTCTCAAGCGGAAAGGTCATAAGGTAGTTGTCTGGCAGAGAGCAATAATATGAGGCGATCGGTATGTTTATCCCTTGTTACTACCGACCAGCTTAGTTTGGGTAGTGACCCAAACCGTGTATCTATTGAGCAGGGCACGCAGGAACCGGTGAAATCCAACATAATGGGTCTCATAAATCCTAGGGGGGGAGCCGATAATAACACCAATTTAGGCTCCCTACTCATACTGTCTTGGAACTTGGCAGGGTTGGCCAATAAGATGGACTGTCCAGAGTGGGGATCGTTCATAGATTGGAACGATGTCTGTTTTTTCCTGGAAACCTGGGCTAGAGAGGAGAAAACACGTACTGACTATGCCTCTTTTTTCGTCCCGGCACGGTGGGGGGGAAAGGGATGCCCGTCGGGGGGCCTTGCAGTCTGGGTTGGTGTGCACCTGGGCTGCAAGGCGAAGCCCCTGAATACACTATCAGAGGATGTCCAGTGCGTTCTTCTGGAGTGGCCCAACGCATCTAGGCTCGCGCTGGTTAATGTGTATTCAAGACCCGCAAATATTTCTGGCGATTCAAGAACCATTGAGGAATTGTCCCTTACCTAAATAGTGGACGATATACTTGCGCAAAATAACTTTTGTCTTTAATTCTTTAACCTTTTTATCTCCCATGCGTTTCACCTCCTGTTCCTGTCGCTCATAATATTGGGCCATAGTTTTATTTTATTTATTTTATTTAAAGAGTTTTGTGTAGCGCGAACAAGACCCATGGGTATCAAAGCGCTTTACATAGCATGAGGTAGTACTGAGACAACATTTTGTAAGGAAGGGTTACAACATAATTTACGTGTGCAAACCTCAGGATATCGAGAACCAAAAAAAAAATACAGTGAACACAATATATACAGAGTATGAGATTAACTTCTTGAAATAAAACTATCTCTATAGTGCGATTTCCTGATTGCCGAAAGATTTTAAATGATCTTTCCGATGTGTTCTATATTCTTAATAATCTAATACCAGGATTAGTAAAGTACCAGTCTAGGCAGTCTTCCAAGATAATAGTGGATCTATAAATCGGGTTAACAACGTATGGTCCGTGACATGAGGTAGATTTGGTTGTTAGGATTTAAGTTCACTTGTCCTGTATCTTGTCATGTGATTTCCAACTTCTCCATCCCTGGATTATATCCTCGAGTAAGACCTACTCCGCGTTTGTGATTCTTTTCACTTCTTATGAGTAAGTGTCTTGGTCTTAACTCTGTCACTGGGATAAAGAAGATCGATCTAGAGCAATGGGAGGAATTTGCTCATTAGATGTATTTTCGTTTCCCTTTTAGATGTTGCTGGGCAAGATATCTTGGAGTGTTGCATTGAAGCGCTTTGTGGGTGATACATGCCATTTTTAGCTGAATTCTGGCTTCATACGGTAGCCAGTTTAATGCTTTTAGGTGTGGAGAGATATGGTCAAACTTCCTTGACTCGGTGATAAGTCTTGCCGCTGCGTTGAAGCAGGCTTTTAGAGGTGTCGTGGAGATTTGTGATAAGCCTGCTGACGTAGTGCACCCATATTCAATCCTCAAAATGACCAATGATTGGACTGTCAGCTTAAGATCTGCTTTTGAAATGAAGGGTTTCACCTTTCTGAAGTAGTTCAGGTGAAAACTGGCACTTTTTGCCATTGCCTTGATATGTTCTTTCATATCCAGGTTCTCATCAAGTGTTATTCCTAGTGATTTAGCTGAGTCGACTAAGGTAGGGGTGCAGTTAAGCGCCGTGATCATTCTAGCCCATTCCTTAACTTCTGTGTGCTTCTTTGCGAGAGATATTAGAAGGAATTCTGTATTTTGAGCGTTTAGTTTTAGATGATTGATTGTTAACCATTGTAATGTCATTTCTAAGGCCTCATTCATTAACCTGATGTCTTCCAACGACGAGATCTTGAGGTATATCTGTGTGTCGTCTGCGTACATGTGAAAGGACATTTTGGAGTTTCGAAGAATTTCTGTGAGCAGTTCGATATATAAATTGAACAGTGATGGAGATAATGTGGATCCTTGAGGTACTCCAATCGTGTTAGGACATGAAGTTGAAAGAGATAGATTGACTAAAAATCTTTGTGTTCTATCCTAAAGGAAGGATTCAAACCATTTCAGCACCGTACCTGATATTCCCATCCTGTCCTGGAGCCTGTTCAGTAAATTTACATGATTCACCGTGTCGAATGCAGCTGATAGGTCTAGGAGGATGAGTAGACATGATCTTTTTTGGTCTAAGGCTTGTAAAGCATCATCGACTATATGTAGAATCGCCGTTTCAGTGCTGTGTCCTGTTCTAAAGCCCGACTGGCATTCATCCAATAAAGAGAAATTGTCTATGTGTTGGCTGAGTTTATTTTGCACACATTTCTCTATTAGTTTGGCGAGTACCGGAATGTTAGTTACTGGGCGAAAGTTATTCGGATCTGCCGGGTCCGCCGTCGGTTTTTTGATAATGGGGACTACTTGACCGGTTTTTAGGCACCCTGGGAGTATCCCTTGTGAAAGAGGCGTTAATAATTTTTGTCCATAAGGGAATCACGGCTTGACTGATTTCTTTCATGCATTTCGACGGGAGTGGATCACTATAGTGGTTATTAGGTCTGATTTCTCGTAGCGTTTTGGCAATGTTGTTCTGGTCTAATAACTTCAAAAAATCCCAATGGGCCTTGTTTTTTGTCCCACTCTCCTTAATTAAGGCGTTGGCAGCGCTCGTTGTAGGTTTTTGGATTTCTAGGTTATCCGCTGCACTCTTGAGCTCACTTTCCAACGTGTTTGCTTTGTCTGTGAGAAAGGAAGAGAATACTTCGCAATTTAGTTGTGTTTTTGTGACTTCTTGAGTCGTTTTGGCTGCCTTGTTGGATTGTTGTTTTAATATTTCGAATAATTTACAAGGTCTGTTTTTGGCGGAATCCAATTCTGATCTGATAAATTCCTTTTTGGAGTTGAGGATCTTTTTGTTATACTCTTTCCTGGTTTCTTTCAGAGATTTTAATACGGGAGAAGAAGGGTGTTGTCTCCATTTTCTTTCCGCATTCTCAGTTTACGCCTTTCCTCATTTAGGGGCCGTACGGAGCATTTTTCCCATACGAATCGTATCCTCGAACATCCCCGTACGTACGATGTAGTACGATGCGTACCCAAAGCAGTTCTCAGACCGAATCGTACCAAAGCCCGTACGACTCAATAATCAGTAAGAATCGCATTCGGAACGTGCAGTACGCGATGTCCGTACGGATCGAAGTATCAGTTTCCGACCCAGCAAGTACGATTCGTCCAGTCAACACTCCGTACGACTCATTTTTTTACGAGAGCTCAAAACGTCTGGAAAAGCAGAATTCTACTCGAAATGCGTGCAAAACGGACCCCCGGTATGGTTCGTACACCCGATGATCGTAGGGGTACGGTTGGTACACCCACGATCATGGGGTCCGGTTCGTACACCCCATGATCGTAGGTGTACGAACCGTACCCCTACGATCATCGGGTGTACGAACCGTACCCCATGATCGTAGGTGTACGAACCATACCCCTACGATCATTGGGTGTACGAACCATACCCCTACGATCATGGGGTGTACAAACCGTACCCTAGGTGATTGTGTGGCTCTCCGTATGAATTGCTCATACGCGATGTTTACCGTTCAAATCGGGTACTCATTCCCCGGTCCGGATCGTACTTGTCGGGTCATACGGCATGTTTACGATTCGTATGGTTCACTTCCAGGGTCCTTATCGTACGGATTTCCCCTTGCTTTTCGTACGGTTCGCAACGATTCGGACGTATTTCTTTACTACGGATCGTACTACGCGATTCGAACAGATTTGTACGATTCGGACGGAAACGGCTACGAATTCGAATCGTCGTACGGATTTGTTTCCCGAATCGGAATCGACCCCATAGTGTCTCATTGAACCAAGGATTTTTAATCTTCTCTGTAACTCTTTTCTGTTTAAGAGGCATTGTGGAGTTAACTATATCCGTTATAGAAGTATAGTAGTGGGCCGTTAGATCATTTACGTTCTGTCAATCAATCAATCAGTGACACTTATAAAGCGCGCTACATACCCGTGGGGTCTCAAGGCGCTGGGGGGGGGGGAGCCGCTACTGCTCGAACAGCCAGGTCTTCAGCTTCTTCCTGAAGGAGAGGTGGTCTTGGGTCAGGCGCAGGTCGGTCGGGAGGGAGTTCCAGGTCTTGGCGGCCAGGTGGGAGAAGGACCTTCCTCCTGTAGTCGCTCTTCGGATGCGGGGGACGGCGGCGAGGGCGTGGTTGGCTGATCGGAGGTGGCGGTTGGGAGCGTAGAAGTTGACTCGGCTGTTGAGGTAGCTCGGGCCTTGGTCGTGTAGGGCTTTGTGTGCGTGGGTGAGGAGGCGGAAGGTGATTCTTTTGTTGACGGGGAGCCAGTGAAGGTCTCGCAGATGTCCGGAGATGTGGCTGGTTCGTGGGATGTCGAGGATGAGTCTGGCTGAGGCGTTCTGGATCCGCTGGAGTCTCTTCTGGAGCTTGGCGGTGGTCCCGGCGTAGAGGGCGTTGCCGTAGTCCAGTCGGCTGGTGACGAGGGCCTGGGTGACGGTCTTCCTGGTCTCGGTGGGGATCCACCAGAAGATCTTCCGTAGCATGCGTAGGATGTTGAAGCATGCCGAGGAGACGTTGTTGACTTGCCTGGTCATGGAGAGGGAGGAGTCCAGGATGAAGCCCAGGTTGCGTGCATGGTCTGTCGGTTTGGGTGCGGTGCCCAGGGCGGGAGGCCACCAGGAGTCGTCCCAGGCGGAGGGAGAGGAGCCCAGGATGAGGACCTCCGTCTTGTCCGAGTTCAGTTTCAGGCGGCTGGTCGTCATCCACTCGGCTACCTCTTTCATCCCTTCGTGCAGGTTGGCTCTGGCGGCGGCGGGGTCGTTGGTCAGGGAGAGGATCAGCTGGGTGTCGTCGGCGTAGGAGATTATGCTGAGGTTGTGTTTGCGTACGATGGCCGCGAGGGGGCTCATGTAGACGTTGAAGAGGGTGGGGCTCAGAGATGATCCTTGGGGGACGCCGCAGATGACTTCGGTGGCCTCTGACTTGCACGGTGGTAGGCGGACTCTCTGTGTTCTCCCGTCGAGGAAGGAGGTGATCCACTCCAGCGCCTTGTCCTGGATTCCGACGTTGCTGAGGCGCCGTACTAGGGTGCGGTGGCAGACCGTGTCGAATGCCGCGGAGAGGTCTAGGAGGATGAGGGCCGCTGTTTCTCCATTGTCCATCAGGGCTCGGATGTCGTCGGTGGCGGCGATGAGGGCGGTCTCGGTGCTGTGGTTGGCTCGGAAGCCGGACTGTGAGGGGTCGAGGGATCCGTTCGTCTCGAGGAAAGCGGCCATCTGCTTGTTGACGGTCTTCTCGATGACTTTGGCTGGAAACGGGAGGAGCGAGATGGGGCGGTAATTCTTGAGGTCGGTGGGGTCCGCTGTTGGTTTCTTGAGTAGGGCGCTGAGTTCGGCGTGTTTCCAGCTCTCGGGGAAGATGGTGGTGTCGAGGGATGTGTTGATGATGTCTCGCAGGTGGGGTGCGATGACAGCGTCGGCTTTGTTGAAGACGTGGTGAGGGCAGGGGTCGGTCGGTGATCCGGAGTGGATGGAGTTCATCGTGCGGATGGTGTCTTCGGTGCTGATCGGGGTCCAGGCGTGGAGGGTGGTGGTGGGGGGTGGTTGTTCGGTCATGGTGTGCGTTGGTTGGTTGTTGAAGCTGTTGTGTATGTCCGCGATCTTGTTGTGGAAGTATGAAGCCAGGGAGTTGCAGAGGTCTTGCGATGGGGTGATGTCGTTGTTTCCTGCGCTGGGGTTGGAAAGCTCTTTGACGATGTTGAAGAGTTCCTTGCAGTTGTGTGCGTTGTTGTCCAACCGGTCCTTGAATGCTGTTTTCTTGGCGGCGCGGATCAGCTGGTGGTGTTTCCGGGTGGCAAGTTTGAAGGAGGTCCTGTTGTCCGGTGTCGGTTCCCTTCTCCAGACTTTCTCGAGGGCTCGGCAGTTCTTCTTGGAGCTCTTGAGTTCGTCGGTGAACCATGGGGCTTTCTTGCTGCCGGGTCTGCTGGGCGGGGTCCTCAGTGGGGCGAGTTCGTCCGCGCAGTTGCTGATCCACTTCGTGAGGTTGTCGGCGGCCTGGCTGGGGTTCGCTGAGCTGGCAGGAGGGTGCTGGCTCAGGGAGGTGGCGAGCTGGTCTGCTGTGATCTTGTTCCAGCTTCTGCGGGCGGTCTGTTGCTGGTGGTGGTGGGTCGTTGTTTTCTTGAAGGTGAAGTGGACGCAGCTGTGGTCCGTCCATTGAAGCTCTGTGGTGTGGCTGAAGTTGATGTCCTTGCTGGATGAGAAGACAGCGTCGAGTGTGTGTCCGGCGAGGTGGGTGGGGGTGGACACCAGTTGCTTGAGTCCCAGGTTGGTGAGGTTGTCGAGCAGGGTGCTGGTGTTGCGGTCGTTGTTGTTCTCCAGATGGAAGTTGAGGTCTCCCAGGAGGATGTAGTCAGCGGAGGGGAGGGCATGTGGGCTGACGAAGTCGGCGATGTCCTCGCTGAATTGTGTGCGTGGTCCAGGGGGTCGGTAGATCAGGGTGCCTCTGAGGGTGGTGTTCGGGTTGGTGTGGATCTGGAAATGCAGGTGTTCGGCGGTGGTCAGGGAGTTGTCGGTGCTGGTCGTGAGACGGATGGTGCTCCTGTGGATGATGGCGATGCCTCCTCCCATCTGGTTGGCGTTTCGGTCCCTCCGGACGATCTTGTAGCCCTCTGGGATGGCGATGGCGATGTCGGGAGCTGAAGAGGCGTTCATCCAGGTCTCCGTGAGGAAGGCAACGTCTGGAGCTGTGGTGTCGAGGAGGTTCCAGAGTTCGATGGCATGTCTGTGGATGGAGCGGGTGTTGAGCAGGATGCACTTGAGGTGGGTACTGCTGGTGTTCGGCTTGGTGGGTGCTGGTGCGAGGCAGGTCCGGATGCAGGTGAACTTGCAGGCGTGGCAGCTGAAGGGTCCGTGGGTACGTCGTGGAGAGGCTTGATGGCATTCTGGGAGTCGGCCGGTGTTGAGAGCGGTGAGGGTGGCGGCGGAGTACGTCAGGCGGGTCGGTCGGGGTCTTCGTGGGCCAGGGGTCCTGGCGCTGGTCGCGATCCGGTCGCGGACGGGCGTAGACGGGCTTACCTTTGGCGCGCCTTCGGCGCACAATCGGCGCGCCCGCTGCGCGTGACCGCTGCGCGTCCGCACGGTCGCCATTTAAGGCGAAGTGCGCGGGTGGGCGGAGCAGCTGGGAGGCGGGAGCGGGGAGGGAACAGAAGGGAAAAAGGGGCGGGGCCAATGTCGGTGGCGGGAAGCGAGAGCGGAGGGCGGCGAGGTAGGCGGCCAATCAGGAAGGAAACAGGACACGGCACAGGGGATACAAAGAAAGTAACAGGCACAAATTTAGGGCAAAACAAATAAAAACGGCAAAATACGCGAGCAGACGGCAGAAACAGACAAGCACAAATTACGGGCAAAACAAGGAAAAACAGCAAAATACGCGAGCAGACGGCAGAAACAGACAAGCACAAATTTAGGGCAAAACAAGGAAAAACAGCAAAATACGCGAGCAGACGGCAGAAACAGACAAGCACAAATTTAGGGCAAAACAACTGGGAAACCAGAGGGGAGCGACCACGGCGTCAGCGAGGCCGGCGGCGAGGCAGAAGCCAGGCAGAGGGGAACACACGCAGCAGCTGGTGGCCGTGCGGCGCGGGGGTGTCCCACAAGTGGGTTCTTTGGTGGGAGTAGGTCCTTTTCACAGCTTTCTACTAAATGTTCAATGTTCGAGTCTTTAGTGTCCCTCATTCACTTTTTAATTCTATTAGGTTTTGAGTGTTTGTTCTTTTTCCATGTGGGAATCATGAATGTTATGACATGGTGGTCTGACCAGTCGCATGGCTCTATTGTTAGACCTGAAATGTTCTCATTTTTTTAAATTATCCAGAACAACGTAGCTCCTTTCGAGTGGGTTGGCTGTGTACATGCTTGAGAAAGATTGAGCTCTGCTTGGAAATCTTTAAAAGCATTTATTTGTTTGTCATTGTTGTTGTTCCAGTGTAGATTAAAGTCCCCTGTGAATATATTGTTTGCGTTAGAGTTATGAACGGCATATTGTTATTGTGGGTGATAAAGTGCATGCAGGTTGCATATTTGGTTGTTGTCCGATCTTAAATTGAGACCTAGGTATTCGCACTCTTTGATTGGTCCCGAATGTATTTGGCCAATTTCTATATCCAAGCGATGTGCCACCTCCTTTCTTTTCTCGTCTATCCAATCTCACTATGTTGTATAGAGGGGGCACTAGTAGGTCCAGAGCTGGAGATGATGATTCTGTTAGCCGTGTTTCAGTGAGGATTGTCACGTCAGTTTCTTGGCTAATGATGAGGTCGGCTATGTCTGATGCATGTTTAGCTGCAGACCTGCAGTTGATCAGAAGGCATTTCAACGATTTTTCCATGCAGTTTGTGGTCAAAATTTGCAGTTCTGAGATTATCTGAACTTGTAAGTTATTAAGGTTGGGTTTCCTATCCTTCTTTCTAGACATTCTATTGACATTGATCTGGACTGTTCTGATTTCCTCTCCTCTACTGCGTTCTGATATCTCATAATCCCGGAGTAAGAATAAGGTTTCTTCTTCCGTTAATTCTTTAGGTTTCCTATCTGGTCGATTATGCCTGTTTGATAGTGGCATCGCCGTCTCATTACTTTTTCTTTGGGAGTGATGTAAAAGCTCTGTGATGCGCTCTATTTTTTTGTGGGTGTTTTCTGTACTTTCATGGAGTTTTTCTATCTCATGCAGAGAGCTTAGTATGTCATGCAACATGTTGTTTATTTTTGTTCGAAGATCTTCAAATTCTCTCATGGTATGAGGAGATGTGTTTGTTATGTTCCCTCGTTTGTTGCGTGATTTACCATTTGTTTTCCCTTTTATTAGATCTGTTCTTTTCATCAAGATTCTTGTCTTTTTGAGATTATTTTGGATGTCTGGTCCATTAATATTAGTCATGTTGGATGCTCTGTCTTGATTTTGTGTACTTACTATCCTGTTTGGGTGAGATAGCTTTCTTGCAGTACGAGATGTTCTTTGTGAAGTTTTTTGCGTTGGAGTAGAATGGGGTATAGCTGTGGTGAGGTTTTCTATTTCTGGGCTTACTTGAGTTTCAGAGAGGGGCCTAATCAACGGAGATGCTCCTTGAATGAGGCGGGATGTTGCATCTTCCTTCTGATCTTCTTTGTTGTTATTCAGATATAGCGTAGCAATTTCCGTTATCTCTGCTTCGATTCTGGGCGATGTGCTGCTTAATCGGCTTGTGTCTGTTACTTGCGTAGACTGTTGTGTATATTGCGATTCTCTGATTATTATATTATCTGTAGACGTAGTGTTCCTGGTGTCCGGGGTACCTTCTTGTTGATTTATGTGTTGTTCCGATCTTGTGTTCTCCGTGTGCCATTTTAAAGTAGGGAATATGTTGTCAAATTTTTCTAATTCGTTGTTAGAGGCTTGTATTAGCACTATACCGTTCTTGTATATAGTTATGCTGAGGTCAGCTCTGCATCTTGGAGCTGACTTGGTCATGATGTTTGTGCCATGTGGAATATTGGTAATGGATATTACGTTTAGTAAATTAGTAATGACATAGCGCCATTTAGCCGTTCTTCTTGTAATGAATATCATGTCATTCACTTTAGTGCCTCTAACTGTGATGGCATGGGGTCAGATATCAGCGTGTCTGGGTTTCTCCTCAGTATGCTTGAATTTTTTTGCTGCATTTTTGGAAACTTTGGTAGGATACCTTATGATGTGGGAGTTCATGCTTACTGTTTCTAAGCAGTTGTCCGTCATGCTAGTTGATTGGTCGAGTGTTTTATAAATATAATGTTGTATTATACTGACCGTGTTGAAAGATCCGGTAATCTTTTGACTAGGCCAGATTTTCGTTTTCTTTAGGAATACCTTCTGTTTAATCTGTGTAGTCAGATCGGAGATCGGAATTCTTACTTTTATCAGTATTTTAATACAATAAAATTCCAAATTTTTTCAGGAATATTCCAAGAGTAATACAATAAAATTCCAAATATTTTCAGGAATATTCCAAGAGTATTTTAAGATGGCCGCCTTTCTTTTTTTTTCCTCAGCTTTTGCTGTGTTCTGAGGTCAAAAGGGAAACTGGGGAAGACGTAGTCTAAGAACTTTCAATGGCCTTTAAGCGACTAGCTATTTCTGGTAACATATTAGCGACATGTATAAACAAACAAATGTTTACCCGAATCATCAGCCAATGACTGACCACTAAAATCATGGAATGTTTCCGGAAACCTTGAAAAGAAGTCAGAAATTGACTCATCCATTTTCTGTTTACAGGACGCTAACATAGTCCAATCTTTTTTCTTAGGGGGTATGAGAGTCTTTAACTTGGTCACAATAGCTTTAGGAAGATCTACACTAAGCAAGGTCTTAGTGCAGAAGCTAATGACTCCTTCCACCGCCTCATAGAAGGCAGCAGGATTTTTCCTGGGGTCGGGCAAAGCCTCTTTAAGAGCCTTCACGTCGGCTCTACTCCAAGGAGTGTAAACCGAATTATATATCAAATATCCCTTTGCATCATCCTAAGTTTTGTCAGCATTTGTTCCCGCTCCCTTTGGAGGAACATATAGGGGTGCAGCTTCACGCATAGGTTTCACAGTAAGTGTAGTACTACTGGGTGCAACCTCTTCCACCGGAGCATCTATGTCCTTTGCCTGAGTTTGAACTGCTTCTATACTTCTCTGTTTTCTAGCTAATTCCTGCTCCTTTCGTAAACGCAATGTTGCGTCTCCTATTTTAACCACTCATCTAATCATATCAGATAGGTTTGAAAAAGGAAAAGTCGCCTCTGTTAATCGTTTGTAATCAGTATTTATATCAGCTGGCTGTAGTTCCTGAGAAATTTCTCTATAATCAAATATTACCTCCCAAATAAATTTTTCTACAAAATAAAATTGCTCTGCACTGTTCCACTGTTGAACCATAGTTACAATGAGCTATGCCGCGTGAGATCGACAAACCTCCTCCCTAGCAGCAGTTTTTTAAATTTATCTTTTTCTGCTCTAGTCAAAGTAGAGCGAGTCTGTCGCCCATCTTGTTTATCTTTATCCTTTTCTTCTGAAGACAAATGCTCGGTGTCAGAAACCTCACCAGGGGCACTTGGAGTTGGAAATGTATACTGGGGTGGGGGGCGTTCTAATAGGATGCAGTTATCCTGAGGTTTATTAAGTATGGAATAAATAGGGCACCTAATAGGATACTGTCCATTTACCTCTAATCGATGTTCCCTATCTTCTTTTTCAATTTTTCCCTTCTTTTCTTTATTTTTTAAGTCTAGCGCTTTTTGATATATCGTTTTTCGTTGTTCTTTTTCTGCTATAGCTTCTGCTCTTTGCTCTCTCTCGTACTTCTTTTTCCCACATACGCACACAATCAAACATATCCTGTCTACTTTTTCTTTTAAATAAACACTGCTCCACATATTGAACCTTTTTAAAATCAAATCCACATATTGAACCTTTTTAAAATCAAATGACCCATTCACTGGCCATTGTAGATCAGAATCTTTATTTGTGTATTTGTTCCATAGTGGACCGTACATTGTGGAAGAAATACCATATTTGACATACATGTCTCTATTAGGTGTCCCCTCTGGGGGAGCTGGCTGACTTTTTTCTGAACTTTTTTTGTTACCACCAGAGCAGCAACACCACCTACGGAGTGTGCTGAGAACAGGCATGCTTTAACAATATGTGTAAAATATTACTACTCCAAACAAATATTACATAAGGAGAAACATCTCCATATTACCTGCCTTCAAACTTTTCATAGATTGAATAACAAATTCAAACAAAAAGCCCAGGCTTAACTAATCAAGAGTTCCGCTCTAACTACCTTACCAAACAGAAGACTCCAACTCCCACCTGCTGATCTCTGGTCGACCTAATGGTCACTTCAAAATTGTGCAAAAGACAACCCCAGTTGAGGCTGGCCACCACCTTGAGGGTCAAATCAGGAAAACCGGAAAAGTCACGTCGGCCTGCAAAGACAAAGGTCTCCTCATGCAGTGCTCTTCCTCCGCAAAATCCCAATCCTCCATCAAGACCACTCCTTTGGACGGCCGCGTCTCCACTGGGTCCCCACGAGTCGGGCCCCAACTGTGGAAATATACCTTTTTAGGGGTACACTGGTGCAGGGACACCCTTTTGTCAACAAAATAGAGATCTGCACTGGAGTTGAAAATAAATAACAAGTGAGTTCCACTTTGCAGGACCTGTAGGGAATGCAAACCTCATTTTGTCCTCCTAAAACTCTGTTGGATGCTTAATGTGATTGTAGTTGTACCCTACTTAACATAAACCAGTCAATCACTGCACCTAACTTCACAGGTATTTTATTTTTAAGTTTGAGAGCTTTATTGATTCAACAGGTTATAAAACAGCAAGGTGACATCAGTAGGAACAAAATGAGTGAGAAAAATATGAAAAAAATGAATGATAAACTACTGGTGACACTAAGAAAAAATCCAAGCATTTTCTAGTTTTTAAGGGGGAAAGGGGGGAGGGGTGAAGAGGGGAAATAAAAACCATGTTAATATCAATTATATATATATATACACAAACAATTGTTGGCAAGGAAAACAAATCAAATGCACAATAACCGAAAGAAGGAAGTATCATATATAACATGAATGAAAGAACCTAAACTGTGAAATCTAAGGAACGAAACTGCAGGCAGGAGTACAGATGTTCAAGGGGGCTTAAAATTGTCAGAGGAAAGTGGAGTATATCCTGTTCTAACAGATTGATCTAAATACAGGGTAAGGGGTAACCAGTAAAGCTCAACATTGCGAGAAGGTTCTATGGGAGTTACATAGGAGATTCCACCAACAACGAATGGAGAGATTTGTAAGGGACTTCCAATTGGAAGCAATGTGTTGAAGAGCATGGGCTAGCATGAGATCTAGAAGACCAAGTGAGTGTGAGGGGAGGTTCAAAGAGTCTGAAAGACTTCCTAGAAACACAAGGGAATTGGAGTAGGGAACAGAAAGTGTAAAAATGCATGAGATGCGAGACCAAACTTGTTTCCAAAAAGCTTGAACAGAAGGACAGAGAAAGAAAAGATGAAAAAGATCAGCCTCAGGTGTGTTGCATGTCCAGCAGTTAGAGGTGGAAGAAGAAAGAAAACGAGACAGAGAAAGAGGAGAAAGATAAAGTCTATGATAGAAGAAAAAGATGGACTGAGTGAGGGATGCAGCGCAAGAAGTCTTCAAAGTTTTAGTCCATATCTTATCCCAGAGAGAAATAGACCAAGAATAAGCCAGCTCCTTCTCCCAAGATAGCTCCACTTTAGACTTGGGGCGTTCAGGGTTAGGGGCGGAGAAGAAGCGATAGATAAGAGAGGCTTTAGGAAAAGTGGTAAGTATGGTAAGAAGAGGGGAAGAGGGGGGAGGTAATTCTGAAGATGGGAGAGAATAATAACGATCAAGGACAATTTCCATAAGAACATAATATTTCTGTGCAAATGAACGAGGGCAGTGAAACTGTGTCTGAAATTGAGGGAAAGAGCAAGGTGAGGAACCATCAAAGAGATGACGAACCCAAATAATACCTTTCGATCTCCAAGAAGACCAGGCAATAGGTCTAATGCGCAAAAGAATAAGTGAGTTATACCAGATGGGCAAAAGTAGAAAAGATTCACGAGAAACGGTCAACGGGGATAGCAAGGGTTTCAAGAGAGAAGAAGTATGTTTGAACAATGGAAGGACAATATAAGGGGATTTAGAAGTAAAGCGAAGTACATCTTGAAATGAAAAGGGTAATAATAAAGAACGTTCAACATGAAGCCAAAGGGGAGAAAAAGGGGATAGCTCTGATGATAGCCAACGAGAAGCCTGACGAAGAGAGAAGGATTTATGATAGAGGCAAAAATCTGGAAAATTAACTCCTCCATTTGATTTGGGAAGAGCCGATAAAGATATATAAGGTTTTTTCTGTTTCAAAAGAAATTTGGATAAGATAGAGTCAATGCGATGAAAGTAAAGGGCCGGGATATGGACAGGGAGCATAGAGAGTAAATAAATCAAAATAGGTGCAATCATCATCTTGACAGAATCAAGACGACCCCACCAGGAAAGGAAGAGAGGATTCCAGGAGGAAAACAGCTGTTCAATTCTAGAGATGACTGTGTTCATATTGAGTTTGATAGAGGATGAGGTAGAGTTAGAAAAAAGAACTCCAAGATATTTTATCTTATTACTATTCCAAGTGAAGCCTGTGGAGGTGAAGAAATATGGAAGACAATATTTAGTCAATGGAAGAATTTCCGTCTTGTCGGAATAAATTTTATATCCTGAGACAAGAGACAACTTCTCAAACTCAGCTAACAAAGAAGGGACAGAGGAAACTGGATCCGAGATAAATAAAAGAATATCATCAGCGTAAGCAGATAATTTGAGTTGATGTTCTCCATATGAAAAGCCAGAAATCGAGGAATTGTTACGAATAGAGGATAGAAAAGGCTCAAGAGCTAAGATAAAAAGAAGAGGGGAGAGGGGGCAACCTTGATGAACCCCACGTTGAAGCGTGAAAGATGAGGTTAGCTGACCACTTACAAGGACTGAAGCTTTGGGCTTGGAGTAAATTAAAGAAATAAACGAAATAAACTTGGGACCAAAACCATGCCATTTCAGGGAAGCAAGCAGGAAAGACCAATCAACTCTATCGAAGGCTTTTTCCGCATCTACAGAAATAGCCGCTAGGGGGATTGAAAGAGAAGAGGCTTTATTTAAAACATTGAGGAAAAGTCTAGAATTATCCGAGGTGAGACGACCACTTAACGAATACGCATTGTTCCTTCCCAAAGAGTTTATAGTCAACATTGACCAAGGAAATAGGATGATAATTTTTACAAAATTTAGGATCGCGGCCTTCTTTAGGAATGAGGCAGATAGTAGCATCTTGAAAAGAACCCTGAGCAAGGCCAGCGGAGCAAAACGACTGAAAAAGAGAGAAAAGTTTGGGCAAAAGAAGATCAGAAAAATGTAAATAAAATTCAACCAGAAATCCGTCAGGACCCGGAGTTTTGCCTTTGGTAAGGGAAGGCAATGCAGTGGAAAGCTCATGTAGGGTAAAATCCGTTTTGATGTCTGAGAAGTGAAGTTGGGACGTATCAGGTTTAGGCAAGTTATCAAAGTAGGATTGAAGAAGAGTAGGTGAAGGGGGGTTTTCGGGAGTATACAAAGATTTATAAAAAGATTGAAATTGGTCTAAGATATCTTTATCAGTATGCAGGAGAACACTGGAAGGGGAATAGATGGAGTCTATGAAAGTACGTTCTTTACTCGACTTGAGGTAGTTAGCAAGTAATTTGCCTGATTTGTTACGACCGCCATAGTAGCGAGCACTACTGCGAAGAAGAAAGGAAGAGGCCGAGTCAGTGGTGAGCTTGTTGAAGGCAATTTTGGCTTGAAGTTCAGAGGACATATGTTTGGGGGAGGAAGTATAAAACTGATGTTCCAAGGTTTTAATATGGGCCAAAGCAACTGCACGCTTTTGGAGAAACTGCTTTTTTTTTTAGAAACAAAGTCAATAATAAATCCACGGGCTGTAGCTTTGAAAGAATCCCGTAGGACATGGGGGGAGATATGAGGGTCAGAGTTGAGCTGAAAGAATTCAGTAGTAAAAGAGCGAAAAGAGGAGGAGAAATGAGGATCAGTTAGCATTGAGGAATTAAAACGCCAACAAGACGATTTAGGAAGAGGGGGAAGGAGGTCAAAGTCTGCAACAATAGGAGCATGGTCAGAGATTACAATAGGTTCAATAGAGGAAGACAAAAGATTCTGGGATAAAGAAGAGGAGAGAAAAATATAGTCCAGACGAGAAAAGGAAGCATGTGGGGGAGAAGAAAAATCTAAAATGTTTGGATGAGTGAGTCTCCAAGAATCTACAAGGTGAGCCTGTGTAATAGTATCCAAGAACTGTTTATGGGGCTTATGTGGGATGAAGCGGACAGAGGACTTACGATCTAAGAAGGGATCAACTATCTGATTACAATCGCCACCTAAAAGGAAACAATCATCTTTATGTTGAATGCATTTGGAAGTGATCGATGGCCAAAAGGAAGAGTCAAAATTCGTGGGACCATAGACATTAAACACAGTAATTGGAATTGCATTAATAAGTAGTTTAGCTAAGACCCAACGACCTTCATCATCTCGTTCCTCTAGCACAATCTTGCATTTGAGACGTTTGTGAATCAAAATAGCAACTCCATTCTTTTTATGAGGGACCGGAGAAAATAACACAGTACCAACCCACTGTCTTTTCAACTTTAATGATTCAATTTCTGATAGGTGGGTTTCTTGGATAAGAGCAATATCAGGATTATAAGAGGAAAGGTGGGATAGTACTTTCTGCCGCTTGATAGGATTATTAAAACCTTTCACATTCCATGAAACAACCTTAAATATTAAAACAGAGTAAACAATTCAAATTCGGAGAGTGCAAAGCATACTGTAACAGCGAAAAACCAAGTGTTAAAAGGCCGGAAGTAAGAAAGTATGATATAAAAAAAGAATAAGGGGAAAGGGGAAGAGAGGGGATAAAGGAAAGGAAGAAAAATGAGCAAGTGAAAGGGAAGAGAAAAAACAGAGAAGACCGCAGAAATCCATAAGGATGACTGCAAAAACATACCTGAAGGGGGAATACAAATAGGGAGACGGGGAAGTGGTGATGCGTAACAAGACGGATCAGACCAGGAGTAGAGGCATGACCGCACCGAGACCTCACAGAACCACACAGGGATGACAAAGGATTAGGGGAATAATCAGTACAGTACAATTCTGTAATGGAAAAAAAAACAATTAATGAGAGGATCATGTATAACAAAGATAATATAGAATATAGGATACAAACAATATAGAATACAAGCAATGCGGAATACAAATCAGAGATAAGCACTTCAACATACTAAAGGAAGATGAATGGAGATATAAACAACAGGAACCACAAAAACAGTAAGTACATAAATACAAGGAACAAAAGAACATCTAAAGACTAGAGTCAAGAAGGTAGCAAAACAGGTCAGCCACTATTTGAAGGGGAGGATTCCATTCCATCACTGTTCTGCAGAAGGATGAAGTTTCGAAGTTTAGCAGGATCTTGAAAGGACCAAGTCTTATTTTGATGAGTCACTCTGAAGGTGCAAGGATGAAACAAGCCATAACGTGCTGCAAGGGAGCGCAGAGAAGGGCGAAGGGCAAGAAATTCCTTTCGTCTAGAGGCAGTAGTACTAGAAACATCTTGGGTTAGGAATACACGTTGACCTAGCCAGGATACTTGTCGTTTGGCTCTAGCCGCAGAAAGAATGGAAAGAAGATCCGTGAATTTCAAAACAAGAATGATGACACCACGAGGTTTTGTAGATGCAGTTGTATGTGAACCGAGTCTGTGGGCCCTTTGGATGCTGATGGCCGTAGAAGGTGGCATGTCCAAAAGTTTTGGAAGAAAAGAGATGAAAAAAGTGACTGGGTCGTCTAGCTCAAGTGATTCTGGCAGACCATAAATACGTAGGTTATTCCTCCTGTTGCGATTTTCCAAATGTATAATCAGCACTCCGTCCAGTGAGAATTAGTCAAGTTGAGCCAACATAAGCAGGAACAGAGCAAAGGACCATACAAAAAGGTACTTGACTCTAATTATGGGCCTTAAAAATTCCAGTGAAAGACAAACTGCATTGTAGAACGTTACAGTGTAGAGGGACCAGCATTACGTAGCAAATATCAGAAGGCGTAAAATGGCGGAAACGCAGTCCGCTAGGGGCTGAAGAAATCGCGGAAACCACAGGTTCCTGATATTCAGAAATGCTGGAGGCCTCTACACAAAGGAATGGAGATCCAGAATATGAAGAAACGTTGAAAACCACAGGAGCTCTGATTGAGACGAGGTTGAGGCGTCATACAGTAAGATATGGTGTAAAGACTTTGCAATAGCTCCCATGTAGCATGCCGAAGTGTTGAAAGGAGGTCACTACATACACTGATAAGCAGGCACACTGTAGGAGCTTGGGAGAGTCAACTGTAACAGCATTGTTAGGCATGTAGGAGAAGGTTCACCATGAAGAATGTTCCATTTAGCAGTGAACAAAGAGGCAAGCGTTATTCACACCATTTATCCAACAGTCATTATATAAGAGATGCAGAGAATGCGATGTTAAATCCGTGAGGGAAAGCCGCGGCTCTGAAATCAGCCGCAGCGTATCCAAAATGGCGGCCCTCTGGCGAGCAACAATCGCATCGCGAGTGAATAATAAAAATGGCACATTAGAAGCAGCAGAAATCACTTAGACGCTTACCGCAGTGTCCGCAGTATAAATCCAGTAAACCGCGAAGAGACCAACTCTCAACACATGAGGAACCTGCGAGGTCCATTTGTGCTGCGGCGAACGTAAAATGGTGGTTCTTCAATATGCGACAGTTGCGTCGCGAGTTAATGTGAAAAACGGCTCCTTAAAGGCTGTATGAAATGACCCAGGTGCTCACCGCCGGTTCCAGTTCTGAAATTTGCCAAGCCGCAATGAAAACAGTTCCCTTCACATCGGGAAAACTGCTCGGAGGTTCTTTGATGCGGCGGAGCTCCGCAACTAGCCAGCGATCTTTCGCTGCATCCAAGCCACACCTTCACAGGTATTTCTGAATTGCTGTCATTGAAAACAATCAGCAACCTATGTTAGTAGCCAAGTGAACCAATCAGTTTGTGACCCGTAAATGAAATACTTCAATGGGCTAACTAATGCAAATGACCAGAGTAATAGACTTCGCTTAAACTCTTGTGTTAATAAAATAACCCTTATGCACTAAACTCAAGCTAATTTATGTTCTTATACTCAATAGCACTTTCCTATAACTAACCAAAATAGTTAATATGACAGATATTCGTTCGTCTTAAAATCAAATGTTTTCTATGGAATTCTATTATTTATCCTTCTGTACATGCATGTATTATTTGCCTACCACGGTAAGACCTCCATGTTGCCAAACCCAGTCTTTCTCTTCCTATTCCTAATATACTACACTTACGCTCCAAAATCCTACCTTAAATCTAGTACTAGCTATCCGTCATGTTGCATTTATAAACTCCTACTTTTAAAAATATGATTTCCACTCATGTTTTTTATTTTTTATAACCAACTTTTAATGTTTTTTCAGCACAAAATAAAACCTCACATTTATTATCCATTAGTACCATTGTAGACATGTAGCAATGATAGAACCCACAGAAATAACGTCCAATCGTGTTATTACCTATAAATAGTTTCTTGTATTGTATTTTAAAACTGGCGTTCTCCTCCTCCCTTTATTGCTACATAAATGATCCATCTAGTATTGCTTGTTGCCAAAAGTTAGGCAAATACAGTACCATTTAAAAACAAACGTTCTCTTCACCAGGATTTGAATTTATCATACCCACATATTAGGGCTATGATAAAGATTTGTGCAATAACTCCTATTCTGGCGCATACCAAAATTCCAAGTTTCATAGTCATTACCACACCCTATGCAATTTTATGGGGGTAATATGTTTGATAAACTTCAGTAAGCATTGAGTTCCTCAAGTTATTCCTTGGACATATGTAGAACCAGGTTTCCTTTCTGCAACTGATTTGTGGTCGCAGGCATCTTACTCAGGTTGGCACCTAGGGATTCCTTGGCCCGGTTGCATGACTCTCCACACATGTGCTGGTTTAGGTGGCTTAGTGGCACATCCCAGTTACTCTCGGACCAACATCTCCCTCCTGTCTGCTTCACAAGGCAGAAGGAAAGTGAATTATTCAGGTAAGGGTTTAAAAACTATTAACCCTATATATATATGAGTATTCTGGCCTTCACATTTGGGAACCTTAAGTTCCATTTCAAGATGGTTGTTATATTGCATTACGTACTCTGTTTACCATTCAATCATAGCAGCACTTCCTGTTTTCTGCTTCCTCTTCTGACAGCTATTCAAGGTACCTAAGAATTACAGATCCTTATGTTGCATAACAGTCCGTTTCTCAACCGGTCTTGCACTCTTTTTCGGTTCTTTCATGAGTTGAGTTATAGTTCTCCAGTGGTGTCTTCTCTCCAGTTCCTTTCTTGACCCTTTCCATTTAAGTTAGATCACTCCAGAGTCCTCCATTCATCCTCGTCTTTTGGCTTCAGTCCAAATTACAGACTTGTTTATTTTTTTTTTTTGTATTCCTGGCAGATTTTTCATCCTTATTGTAGACTGAGTTCTTATTAAGGGCCTAGAGGCAAGGTTTATGCTTTTACATTTATTTGCTGGTAATATAGATGTGTATTTAGAACATTAGAACGTCAACATCCATGATACTATGCGAGGAAAATAACTACAAGCCACATGTCCGGTTTATCAGAGAACCCCACTGTAAAATCCTCTTTCTTCTCAGATCTACCCTCTATCTTTGCAGCGAAAAGCGAAAGCTCTGTTGGTAAAATTCTGGACTCACTCCTTTGTCTAGTCACTTCCAAAAAAGTACATAAGGTCTATTAGAAGAATCTTTCTTCACCACAATCGTATCACAGTGAAAATGTATCACAATGCATTTACAGCTTCACAACTAGAACATCACATTTTATTTAATGGGTACATTGGCGAACGCATGTTGTTTTTGTTTGCATGCTCCTAGCTGTTAAGCAGATTATAATATTTCTGGAAAAGGAGGGTAGTGAGGTGCAGGCAAATGTCACTCTCTTTTGTTTTTATCGAAAATGCTTTTCACAAAGAGATCATTGTGTGGGGGATGGTGGGCTCGATTGAAATGCTCATGTCAGATATTCTGAGGTTGAGCTTCCCAATAAAACCCAAAGCTCTGTTCAAATGTCTCCACATCTAAACATTGATTTGGTCTTGCTACTGAGAGAGCCACCACCCGAGGGAGGACACAATACGGTTACAAACTAAATTATTCACATGTGAATTTCACTGATTGTACCAACCAAAAACATGAATTTTCTTCTTTTGAGCACCAGAATATCCTTCAAGTTTAATGATTTCAAATGGGATTATGGCCCTCATTTGGTGTTTGGTAAAACAGGAGTAGGAGCATCAATTCAAATTGGCGGTGCACCTGCCCTGTTGAACACATGATTCTCCCTCTCTATGTAGAGTCGGTGGAAGCACCACATTTACACTTGCAGAGCCAACATTCGCTCCCCTGATGGTAACCTAAGATCTGGTGCCCTGTCTACCAAGTGGCTGCCAAGACACAGTAACAGATATCCCCCGCTCTTGAAGACGTGACTTCCATCACTTGATTCACGCCATGCCTGGAGAGGGAAAATGTTAAATGTCTTCAACAGGGAAGGAGAAAATTCCCTGCATTTATCTTCTGTTCAGAGAAATCAAACTCCTGAAGTATCTAGAGTCGAAAAGTAGTCGAAAATACATTGGAATGGAATGTGGCCTGACCGATCGCCAATTGCTGAGATATCAAGCATTCCTTCCATCACCTTTTTAGGTCTCCTGGCGTTGAACCGCGCGAGACCTATTGTGAGCGACTCTGCTTCCCAGGAGAGGGGACAGGAGCTGGCCGCGCGCTCGAAATTGAGCGGGCCACGCGCACGCGAACGCGCTCGCTGCGCCCAGCTCCTGTCTCCTCTCCTGGAAAGCTGTACCACACAGCCACACCTCCCCCTTACGCATGCGCACACACACGAGCACACCTACACACACGCACGCACACACACATACAGAGATCCCCGCCCCCCTCCCTTCCTGCCGCCGCCGCTCCACACGCTCGTTCTTATAGAGCAAACTCGACCCAGGGTATCGGAGCACTTTAACATTAGCAGCAATCAATTGCATTACAGACGGACAGGGACATGTTTCATTTTAGGCGTGGAGAGATTTAAGTGATTTGCCCAGAATCATAGGTAGCCTGAGCCTCCCGCCAAGACTAAACCCCCAGCTTCTAAGTCTGCCGCTGTAGCCATTACATATTTAACATCCATTACAACACATCTTCTATCTGCTCTTCGTTTAATTACGGTTGCACAAGAAGCCTTTGAAATGGAGGGGGTTCTCTAATGGGCGACAGGAAGCCGCCTTCGTGCTGACCAGGAGGAAGCACTCGGTCGGTCTCGTGACTGCTGTAACAGCGGCATCCCTCTGGCGACGAAGACCGGCCGCTGTGTGGCTGACTGGCCTCTGTCTCGCGCCTGTCAGTAGGGTGGCTTCTCACATTTGCAGGTGTGGCTTGGTTCCCTGAGCGCTGCCCCTCGGAGCCTGCTGGGAGTGATGTGTACGTGGTTGACTTTGGCTCAGACGGCCGCTTCGGCTCACGAGTTTCCCAGTCAGTCAGCCGTTGTAACGCAAGGCCTGCGCTGCTGCTCTTGAGTGCCCTGTATTCCGTCGTATCGCGGCTCCTCCTCTCAGGGGCGGAGGCCGAGCAGCGCTGACTGCCTCCAGGTGCTGGGCGGCCCCGGCTAAGCCTTCCCCCGCAGCCGGATACAGGTTCAGGCCGGAGGGGAGATAGCCGTTATCAGCTCCGGCGCCGAGCCCGGGCCCCGTGATTTGAAACATGGGGACGCTGAAGAGGCTGCGGCAGCTCTGCGAGGACTTGCAGCACCCGGACAAGGTGGCGCGCTTCCAGCGGCTGTGTAGGGTAGGAGAAGCTCCTCCTCGCTCCGCCCCCCCACTACGCCATTTATGGCGGAGTCCACGCGCACGTGCAGCGTCCGCGCGCAGTGGGCGCGCCAAACGTAAGCCCGTCTGCGCCTGTCCGCGCCTGGACCGCGCCCAGCGCCAGACCCCCTGGCCCCGAAGATGCCAGCCCACCCGCCGGACTTACGACCACACCATCTCCAACGCTCTCAACACCGGCCAGACCCCCGGCTGCCACCGAGCCACCCCAGGACGCACCCACGGACCCTTCACCTGCCAATCCTGCAAGTTCTCCTGCATCCGGACCTGCACCGCACCCGCCAAGACGAGCACCAGCAGCAAACACCTGAAATGCATCCTGCTGAACACCCACTCCGTCCACAGACACGCCGTAGAACTCTGGAACCTCCTCAACACCACAGCTCCAGACGTCGCCTTCCTCACGGAAACCTGTATGAACGCCTCCTCAGCACCAGACATCGCCATCGCCATCCCAGGCGGATACAAGATCACCCGGAGGGACCGCGCCAACCAGACGGGAGGATGCATCGCCATCATCCACAAGAACACCATCCGCATCACAACCAACTCCGACGACACCCTCACAGCCGCCGAACACCTGCACTTCCAGATCCACACCGACCCCAAGACAACCCTCAGAGGCACCCTCATCTACAGACCCCCGGGACCACGCACACAATTCAGCGAAGACATCGCCGACTTCATCAGCCCACACGCCCTCCCCTCCACTGACTACATCCTCCTCGGGGACCTCAACTTCCACCTGGAGAACAACAACGACCGCAACACTACCACCCTGCTGGACAACCTCGCCAACCTCGGACTCAAGCAACTGGTGACCACCCCCACCCACTACGCCGGCCACACGCTAGACCCCGTCTTCTCCTCCAGCAAGGACATCTCCTTCAGCCACGCCACCGGACTCCACTGGACGGACCACAACTGCGTCCACTTCAGCTTCAGAAGGACCACGCTCCACCACCACCAGCAACAGGTTCCATGCAGAAGCTGGAACAAGATCACAGTCGACCAGCTCGCCGCATCCCTGAGCCAGAACCCTCCCGCCAAGCTGCCAACAACCTCACGAGGTGGATCAGCAACTGCGCAGACGACCTCGCTCCACTGAAGACCCCTCCCAGCAGACCCGGCAGCAAGAAAGCATCCTGGTTCACCGACGAACTCAAGAGCTCCAAGAAGAACTGCCGAGCCCTCGAGAAAGCCTGGCACAGAGACCCAACACCCGACAACATGACCTCCCTCAAGCTCGCCACTCGAGAACACCACCAACTGATCCACGCTACCAAGAAAACCGCATTCAAGAAACGACTGAACAACAACGCCCACAACAGCAAGGAACTCTTCAACATCGTCAAAGAGCTCTCCAACCCCAGCGCCAGAAACAACGACATCACCCCATCGCAAGACCTCTGCAACTCGCTCGCCTCGTTCGTCCACAGCAAGATCGCAGACATACACAACAGCTTCAGCACACAGCCGACGCACCCTACGACCGCACCAACGCCCACCACCCTCCGCGCCTGGACCCCGATCAACACCGAAAACACCATCCGCACGATGAACTCCATCCACTCCGGATCACCAACCGACCCCTGCCCTCACCACGTCTTCAACAAGGCTGACTCCGTCATCGCACCCCATCTACGGGACATCATCAACGCCTCCTTCGACACCGCAACCTTCCCAGAGAGCTGGAAGCACGCCAAACTCAGCGCCCTACCAAAGAAACCATCAGCCACCGCACCCTAGTACAGCGCCTCAGCAACATCGGAATCCAGGAGAAGGCACTGGAATGGATCATCTCCTTCCTCGCCGGAAGGACACAGAGAGTCCGCCTCCCCCCGTTCAGATCAGAAGCCACCGAAGTTATCTGCGGCGTACCACAAGGATCATCACTCAGCCCCACGCTGTTCAACATCTACATGAGCCCCCTCGCGGCCATCGCACGCCAACACAACCTCAACATCATCTCCTACGCCGACGACACCCAGCTGATCCTCTCCCTCACCAACGACCCCCCTACCGCCAGAACCAACCTACACGAAGGGATGAAAGACGTAGTCGAGTGGATGATGAACAGCCGCCTGAAACTGAACTCAGATAAGACGGAAGTCCTCATCCTGGGATCGTCGCCCTCCGCCTGGGACGACTCCTGGTGGCCCCCTGCCCTGGGCAGTGCACCCAAACCAACAGACCACGCACGCAACCTGGGCTTCATCCTGGACTCCTCCCTCTCCATGACCAGACAAGTCAACTCCGTCTCCTCGTCATGCTTCAACATCCTACGCATGCTACGTAAGATCTTCCGGTGGATCCCCACCGAAACCAGGAAGACGGTCACCCAGGCCCTCGTCACCAGCCGACTGGACTACGGCAACTCCCTCTACACCGAAACCACTGCAAAACTCCAGAAAAGACTCCAGCGCATTCAGAACGCCTCAGCACGACTCATCCTGGACATCCCCCGACACAGCCACATCTCTGCACACCTGAGAAACCTGCACTGGCTCCCCGTCAGCAAGAGAATCACGTTCCGACTCCTCACCCACGCACACAAAGCTCTCCGCAACCAAGGCCCAAGATACCTCAACGACCGCCTGAACTTCTACACTCCCACCCGCCAGCTTCGATCGACCAGCCACGCCCTCGCCGCCGTCCCCCGCATCCGAAGAGCCACAACGGGAGGAAGATCCTTCTCCTATCTGGCCGCCAAGACGTGGAACTCCCTCCCCACCCACCTCCGCCTGACCCAAGACCACCTCCCCTTCAGGAAGCAACTCAAGACCTGGCTGTTCAAGCGCCTTGAGACCCTCCGGGTGAGTAGCGCGCTATACAAATGCTTTGAATGATTGATTGATTGATTGATTGAAGCACTCCGGGGCAGAAGAAATCGTAGCAAATGGACGGGAGCACCAGGAGCTGCGGCACAGGCCACCCAAGGACCGGGTTTGGGGTAAAGGGCAGCGCAGGAACTCTCTAACCGGGGAGTGAAGGCCAGCCTTTCGAGATCAGTAACCGGGCGCTGTACTACTTGTTCACTCTGGGCACAGAGCTGGGCAACGAGCTCTTCTGTATCTCATTTTTCCCCTTCTGGATCTGGAACGTGGACCCCTGCGTGGGCCGACGGCTGATCATCGTCTGGGTGTGGGTGATGTACCTGGGCCAGTGCACCAAAGACTTAGTGCGGCGCCCCCGACCCTCCTCGCCGCCCGTGTTGAAGCTTGAGGTTTTTTACAACTCCGAGTACAGCATGCCCTCCACGCACGCCATGTCCGGCACCGCTATCCCACTCTCTGTGCTGCTGCTATCCTACGGCGTTGGCAGGTGAGTGCCCATGGGTGTTGTGTCCGTTTCACCTTTGGGGTGGCAGTTTTGCACCTTAGTTTGTGGGCGAGATTCACTGGTGCACATAAAGAGGGTTGCTGTCAAAGGTGTCACTTGTTAAAGGATGTGGGGGGTTATTCTATTGGGGCAGGGGTGGGGTGCTATCTTCCATCTATCCAATTTTCCCGCCGGTTGTAGTGGTGCATGGGATGGGTGTCCTCAGATTGCTGCTTGTTCTGCTGGTATTAATTATTTTAAAAAAATTAAAAGCCATTTTTATTTGTAATATCAATACATCTAACTCACCTAAATACAGCACAAATTGCAATAGAAATGCTATAGGTGTCACATTTGCGAAAGTTAAAACTATTGGCATTGTCATACACAATACCAATAATTCAAACTTTAATGCTGCGAGACCTATTGCATTGTAAATGCTTGTTCTTTGTCTGATGGTTATTGTGCAGCTCCCACTTCCCCCACATTCAAGACAATGATACGGTGAAAGGGTCTGCAGAAACGAATAGATAGATTGAAGTTGAGTTATAGGCCACAATTTGGTTCACAACAACAAATTCATCAGTCTGCACCCAAAAGAAGGGAATTGCCTTTAAACTATATATTCAATCAAAAGGACTTGACCCATGTGAGACTGGGCCCCATCTATGGTAGTCTGGCATGTTGGAGGGACTGTCAGAAGTCAGGCACAGTGTTGCATGTAGGGTGGTTATTATAAGACTACGTTTTTTAGAAATACATCTTCAACCATGAAATGACCCAGCAGTCTGGAAATCCATTAAGAAACTTGTTGTCTGATATTGAAGAAAATAAACCATGTTCACTAGGATCCATGGCAAGTAAAAAGATCTCATGTTCTGGTTGTCCGCCTGATTCCTATGCAAACCGGGGTGGATCTTTTAGGAGGTAATTACATTGTGGTGGTCTAAACAGTTTGTGTGTAATAAAAGATGCATTGACAAAATGTGGCACATTGTGGGTCCATTTCTAAACATCCAATAAGAGGACTGACTACTTTTATCACTTGTCTATTTTGTTCTGACAAATCAAAACTTAAATGACAGCAGGTTCCTACCAGTGTTTTGTTGTGTGGCCCAGGACCATTATAATAACTTTTCTTGCTTGTAGTCTCTCTACCTTCTCAAGTAATAAGCAGATAAGTTAATATGTTTTCCAAGTGGTATTTTAGAGTACCTGTAGCATAAAGTTTGATAAATGATGTGGAAATAATTCCTTTTTTTATCCACCAGGTAGTCCAAGTTTGATTGATCATTTCAACACTGCACTAAGTATTTCTGGTTCACCTCCAATGGCTCGACCAGTGTATACAAAAAAAGGTTTAGAGGACTTGGCGGAAATTCAAGAATATATGTTTAGAGGTAGGTCATGCTTTAGCAAAATAAGATTATATAGGGAAGTGTATGAAAATCTATTCTTTTTTATGATTCCCGTGAGTATTAAACTAGGGTTTTCGAAGTATGTGCTACAAAAGCATAATTTTGGTAAGTTCATGATTGACGTTCACATAGTTTGCAGGAGTTTCCCACTTTGCCTCCTCTGCTGTGTACAGGGGGTTCATCAAGAAGAAGTGTAGTGTAGTTCCTATATTCCCCATAGGCTCTGCGCATTGGAATAACATATACTATAGATTAGACGTAGGACTGAGGTCGACTAGGTCTCTATCGTATATATTAAACTTAATTGTAGGTGCCAGCTAGCTCAAAGGTCACTAGAAACTTTCTCGAATAAACAAGAAGGGATTCGTTTCTGACAACCGCATAAACATGACAACTATAAACATGACAACTTTGTTTCCCAAGAATAAGAAATCAATCTCTAGAGTCGTGGAAACAATAGATAACTATTTTACTCAGTCAATCGTGCATGCTTCGTTTCACCAGAGGTGCTGAGAAAATAGAGAGACAGTCTTCTTTCTCAAGCATAAGAAATGTACTGCTACAATCGTAATACTGGTTATAAAGTACAGGGCATATAATACGAAAAGTATTATAAAGTAGTACTGTAAAAGCATGATATCGTTTCTAAGCCATAAGTTGTCTTAAAACATTTAAAATACATACAGTAATAAAACAATGACTAAAAGTATGCAACTGGTGCTTCTAAAATACGCCTACCACTGTGTACCTAACCTAAGTCTAGTACAAGGGAAGAAGTAAGTGAGGAGTAGCTAAAGTTTAGTATTTCTCTGCCAAGGATCTATCCAGGAATTCTCTAAGGGTCTTAACAGCTCCGTACCTTGGTTTTAGAATGAAGGAGGTCTTGTATCTCTCTCTCAGGACTCGATTTCCCAGCAACCGCAAGGGTAGCCTGGAAACACTGGAGCTGGATTTCTCGGCAAGAGAAAAGACAGCGTCTCTCAGTGCGTCAGCTGGAGGGTTGGCTTCCTTCGCCACTTGCTGCTGCAGGGCATCGGGCAAGTAGTTAGTCAATGTGCTCCAAACCACCATGTGTTTGTCTGGGGAAATCTAGGCATATTTATACTTTGAAGGTGCCGAGTTTGACGTATGATTTGACTTAATAACGTCACTCAAAGACTAAGTTCTTTGAAAACTCCACGATTTACTAGATAAATTAGTATTCAGGCGAGGGGAAGTCCCTAGCTGCTGAAGGCGGGTATTTTTAAGAAATCGTGGTTGATTCTTGGAACTTAGTGGAAGTAGCCATGCTGTATTTGGGCTGCATAGGCTCAGTCCAAGTATGGTAATGATTTCTATGCCTATATAAGGATTGGGTAATTTATACCTATATAAGGGCATGAATCGGGAAAATTACACTAGTATCCTAGATTCATTTACAACAGAAGGACATAGAGAACAAAACACAGGATGCAAAGGAAAAGAGAAGACACCCAGATGAAATGGCAAGAGAAGAAAAGGTAGGGAATAGATTAGGGAAGTCATGATGTGGATGCAAGAGCGAAAGGGAGGAAGAGGACTGGCAGTGTGAGACTGGTGGGATGGCGACTGGTAAGATGATTAGTTAGAAGTGAGGGACAGCAAAGAGGGAGGTAACGGAGAACAAGGACTAGAGACGAAGAAGTAAAAAAAGGAGGAAGGGAATAAAGAAGAGTGAGGAAAGGGAAAGAGTGCACAAGTATAGGAGGAGAGAAGGTGAAAGCGCAGAAGTAGATGAGAGAAAAGATGGCTGGAGAAGGAGAAGACGGATGAAAAGACGCACCCTGAAGACCATTAAGCAGAGACATACCAATTATTAGTGAAGCAGCTGCTGTGGCACTGGGGCTCAGGGTTGTGACTGGCTCACTGCATCCGCATCACATCTTTGTAATGGGGGTGCCCAGAGACCAAAATTATTTGCTTGCATTGGAACATATGTCACTCTAGTCATAATAATTAGGTGGGAAGATTTTTATACACATAGCTTTTCTTTGTGAGCAGCTTGACCCTTGCGAAGTTATAGTGTTCAATTTTGCATCTTAAGCATACTTTTAATAGTTTCTGTGAGAAATATGCCTGAGCTGTACGACAAAACTACATTAAAGACATGAAAATGATAGCTTCTGCATTTCAACCGTATGCAGTTAACTTTTGATGTTCATTTTCAAATGTCCACTGTAAATTCTTCAGTGCTCTCTTTTGGTCTTTCAGTGTTACTTTTTTTCTACCTGCTAGCCTTCCCTTGCCCGGGATTAAATGAAACCCCTATGTGGAGAACTGAGTCTTGTTATTGTTTTGTTTCTGTTGGGACCACTACCTGATCAGAGGACACCGATGCACAGGTGGACCTTCGGCTCCCATCACTCTTCCATGCTTGTATTCCTCTGGTAGAAGGCGTGGAAACATCCGATCAACAGCAACTACCCAGGTAATAGCTGCACTGAAGGAGACACTGCAACTCCCAGCTGCCGGAACCACTGTGCAGATGGCAGATGTTCAGAGTAGCCACACAGACAGCCCAGACCACTGCACACTTATTTTTCTCCCGGGAACCATCTGTGGCCAGGCTCGTATCTTAGTCATTGAGATTGGGTGGTGTAGGGTGCGAATAGCACATCTTCCAAATAACAAAGTGGTGGGTATCCTCCGCATCCTTTGCAAGACCTTCAAGTGGATCCCCCTCCAGAATCCAGAAAGACTGTCACCCACAAACTCATAACAAGCAGACTGGAATACGGAAATGCCCTCTACGCCTGGAATCAACAAATCCCTGCTCCGGAAACTCCAGACCATCCAGAACACCGCTGCCAGACTCATCCTCGGAATGAACTCATCACCCAGCACCTATGAGACCTCCAGTGGCTCCCTGTCGATAGGAGAGTAATCTTCAAGCTACTCACTCACTCCTACAAATCCCTCCACAACATCGGACCCCAATACCTCAACGAAAGAGTCTCCTTCCACGTACCCAAGAGAGACCATTGCTCCGCCGGCCACGCCAAAACCCTGCGCATCTGCAGAGCGGGCGGAAGAGCCTTCTCCTACATCGCGGCAAAACTCTAGAATGAGCTCCCGCTCAACATAAGACGTTCCACCACTCTGCACACCTTCAGGAAGAGCCTCAAGTAAGAGGCTCAGCCATGATTTGCTTTGGGAGTTTGTGAGTGCCCACCACCTTATGAGTTTTGAGGCATTCACAAACTCCTTTCTAACCCTTTTCTTCCTTGAAAGTCATCAGATATAAGGTGAAAGGGAAGTGAAATGACCCACAAAATGTTTTCCGGGAAAGGACGCCCCTATCTATAACTACCTAACAGACTAGTCAATCCCTCAAGTGTGGGGTGGAACCGCATTCATCATAGTCTCAAATCTTGGCAGCTTGGCTCCTGAATTTCCGAAGAAGGGTTAGTTCGACATTCCAGAGGAATATATGGACTTATTAAAGGATTTCAAAATATCTTGGTAGAACAATATTTTATATTCAAGCTTTTCCAAATATTTCTCATCCAATTCAGGAATAAACAGTTCTTAGCTGTTTGATTGGGGGGATATGGCTTAAAGCTAGTTTATTTGTTGTTTCACAACCTTGCAACTAGTGTGGGTAGAAAATCCAATATCGCACGCCCGTGGTTTACAGTTAGAAATGTAACATTTCATAGATAGTTTAAGAAAAAGTATTTTGGTTATAAAATCAAAAAACTTCCCATCCCATCGAAATTAATGATAAATGTGGTCTAAAACAATGCCTTTCTTGTAATGGTATCTTCTGCACATGTGGTTGAAGATTTATAGGCTAGTGGATTGCACTGTTTTCCAACAAAGTTTAACTGCACACTTGCAAAAGGTAATTTAATTTTATGTATTGATCGATGTTCCCTCTATTTTTTTAATTGATTATTATTTTGTCAGGTAATCAAGCAAACAAAATAGCAAGTTTAACTGCAGCATTACTGTTAGACATATTTGAGCTCACTCAAATTCTATAATCCTGCTCTCTGTTTTCTTAACAGCTTTTTCAAACTCCTTTTTCACATGTGTATGAAAACAATAACCATAAGTTATAAACCGCAATCTCAATAACACTGGATTCCCAGTTCAGCTATGTATGTACAAAAGGATTCGCTTATTTGCTGTTCTCGAATCATTTTTATCCTCTTGTTTCATCAAGGGGCTCCTCTCCGGTTACCTCAGTGGCTGCGTCAGTTTCAGCGCTTTCCACCATGCATGGAGTCCCTTTTCATAGGACACCCCTATATGGAAACTAAATCACTTGGTTCTTCAAGCATGTTCATATTTCCTTCTAAAGATTTGCTATAGGGGCCTGCATATGTCTCATCTTTCTTCTCCCTGCATCCCCATGGTCTCAGCTTTCCCCTACTTTACGACCTACCTCGGCCTTTAGCTGAGTGCCAATGCCAGTGAATCACAATGGCAGTCTTAACCAATAACAGTGAAAGGTCTAAAAGTGTATTGTTAAATTTTTTGGCTTTTACAGGGGTAGAGACACAGTAAGCATACCTCTAGGCTGATGAGGTTGGTTTTAATTTTCTTTCCATATAGGCTGAGACCCTGATCAACAAACTATAGTGAGAGAATTTCAGACCATATGAATGAAGTCTGCATCTACTAGTCCCATCTAGGACATCTTTTATGTTCGATTCCCTCAGTGCTGTTCAGTTTGTGGGACGTTAGGTTGTGTGCAAAACACTGAATTGCAAGAATTTGAATCTAATGTTCCTGGATCCCTTATGGGGGTATTCCAATATGATTTCCAATTCTTTGTTCCCAAATCACTGCCTATTTTCACTTCTAACGCTGTTTAGGTCTCGCGCTCCTCGCTCTACAAGGGCTTTTTGTAATCAATACGATTTCCGAAGGGGACTTGAAGCCCCTTCTTTCCATTGGCTTGCGTCATCGTTTATGCTAAACGCTGCCTTCCTATTGTGAAGGAGGCTTTTTAATCCCTCCTTGTTACAGCTCTGTTTGCTTTTAGCCCCGCCCACCCGGATTGGATCTTTTACTGCCGGCGTTAGACGTCGTTTAACTACTCTGTGCGCACTTTTTTTTACTTCATTCGGGCAATGGCGACCGCTTGTTACTAACTCTGCGCACACTTTATCGTACACTAGCGTGTGCACACACGATGGTCAGCTCGCGCGCTATGGGAGTTACCTTTTTTCCACCAGGCCAGAGATTCGCTATTAATCTCTTACTTTTTTTGTTGTTTTTTGTTTACAATCCCAGTAGTTTGTTCTGGCCTATTTTGACTGTATCCCCTCTGACTTTAACCTTAAATCCCCTCTGCAGCTTATCCTTCCTGGTCCACCACTGACCACACTCCTGCCAGGTTAGCCTCGCCCTTTTCGTCCGATATCCTGCTGTCCATACTAGGCGTCTTCATAGCAACATGGTTTTAGCTTGAAGTCGAGCACTCCCATAGGCGGGAGTGCTTGAAGCTCACTGCAATGCAGGGCAGCTACCATGTGCGGGGGCGCCCCCGAGACCACAGACGCTGCTCTCGCCTCCAGGTTGTGCCGAGACAGCACACATCGCTCTTGAGTTTAAGAAAGCACCAGCGCCATTAGGAGACCCGCAAATACACTCCACAAGCCTCTGGTTGTTCGGAGGGTTTGTGAAGGCGTTGCGTTTACTCACAAGGTAATTACTTTCACTCGCACCACAACTGCACATTGCACATTTTTATAGTTTCTGTATTTTTGTAGTACCAGAGTTACCTTAACTGGAGTTTATTTCAGCCACAGCTTCTGCCTCCTTGGGGCATGGCTATTTAATTCATTCAGGTACCGCCGTCAGCGGCAAGTTGTGTAATGTTGCAATCTTCGCGTTGTGGAATAATAATTTTCTAGCAGTTTAGCTCGCCATCTTTGTTTATGCCACAGCTTCATCCTTTATTAGACACAGCTGTTTTTACCATTATGGTGCCATGACTTATTTTAAGAAATATTTGGGATAATCCTCCACCTATTAACAACAACATGAATAAACATCAGAGAGAGGCAATCTTGTCCTTAAAAAATTATCTGCAAATTACGATCAAACCCGTAGATAAAGGGGGAGGCGTTGTCATTTTTGACACGCCAGATTATGAGAGAAGAGTTATTAATTTGCTCCAATTTCCTGGTCAGTACATGAAGGTCCCAATGAGAAATTGGATAACCCTCAAGGATAAAATACTAAAACTTATTACAACAGCGAAAGAAAATGATATAATAGCAGATAGTGAGTATGGAAGTCTAAAATTCCAGCTATATATGGACTCCCCAAAATCCACAAAAGCGAAATGGACCCTCCATTACGTCCTATTGTTAGCTTTATTGGGTCACCCTTGGAACCTTTAAGTAAATATATAGATAGCTTTCTCCGACCGGTTATACAGGCACAACAGTCCTATCTAAGGGACTCCTCCCATATGATCAATATAGTGGAAGGATTGGATTTTGATCCCAATTCCCAGATCATGGTCACCTTGGATATTGAGGCTCTTTACACCAGCATCCCCCAAGATGACACCATCGCTGTGATTAAGCGGATCCTGGAGGATGTTGGTGTAACCAGGGGTGCTAGCGCTGAGTTTATTATTGAGTGCACATCCCTGGTTTTTACTTTATACCTACAATGCATGTGCTTATGTTGGTTTCTTTGAATTGGGACATATATTTAATGAGGTTGCACCATTTTATGAAAATGTGTCACATTGGCACAGGTTCATTGACGATATTTGGTTTATTTGGTCAGGATCAGATGAGGAATTACAAGAATTCTTATCCTGGTTAAATCTGGGAGATATTAATTTAAAATGTACTGAATATCATAGTAACAATTAGGTGAGCTTTCTAGATTAAAATATTAAGCGTGAAGGGGGTAAGTTGTTTGTGGAACTTTAATCCAAACCAACTGATAAAAACACTCTCCTTCACTATTCCAGCCACCACCGGAGATCACAAAAGGACAACATTCCCTTTGGGCAGTTTCTTCGGCTCCGAAGAAACTGCTCCACGTTAGATGACTTTTATAAACATTCCGAGGTGCTGAAACTCAAACTCAAGGAAAGAGGGTATCCCAAAAAGTTGATTAATCACTCATTTAAGAGAGCAGATTTTACAACAGGGAAAGCATGCTGGAAAATACCAACTCCAATCGCAGTAAGAACACGAAAGATAAAGTTGTCTTCGTGAGTCAATTTTCCAGCATCAGCAACAAAATTAAGAATATCATTAACTCCAACTGGTCTCTTTTAAATAATAATGAACACACCAAATTAGAACGCCCCATTTTCGTATTTAAACGTAATGAAAATCTGCAGAACAATTTAGTTCATACATATCGAGAACCAGGAAATAGCAGACAACTTAACTTAATGGGTGAGCAAGCTACAGGCGACTATAGATGCGGGTCCTGTAGTTGTTGTGTGTCAGGCTTCCACGGTCTGTCTCCTCGGGGCTATGCTGAAGGTCCTATAACTTCCCTGATAGAATCCTCCTCACGTCTGAGATACCAATACAGACTATGAGAAACGATTCGACTCAGGAAGAAAAGGAAGGAAAGGATAGGGACGGCGGGGAGGGAGAGCTGCAATGACAAAACACAATACAAATTATCACACTCGGTTCCCTATAGACTCAGACGTTATCTATACATCTAGCATCTAACCCCCCACCTTTTTACCTGTGAAGAAAGTAATGTAGTTTTGTAAATAGAAGATAGACCTTAATGAGGTACCTGGGATATTTCTATAACTGCAAGAAAAAGAACAAGAAGCAGTTGAAATAATCACATGACCACATTATACCATAAGCAAGATCATACCAGTTCTTCAACATACCATTTCACGTTCTAGCATGTACTTGTAATGATATCCCCAATAGATATGGTACCCCTCTGTCTTATCTCCTATGTAAGGAAAAGAAGAAACAACTTGTGTTCAAATCATATCCAAAAACGATACAAATAATGTTAATGAGTGCTTAACTCGAGTCTGATAGAGAGTAATGTTCTCTCCCTGACGTCTATAACACTTAGACCTTCCTTGCGAGTGTCTATTAATACATAGATCCACCTCCGGGCACAGTACATGGAAACAGAACTCCAATCCCAGAGCTCCGTTACTCACAATACCCCAGGATTCACTTCACCAGAATCTCTCTTACGAACTTGGAATCCCGCGGGGACAAATGCTTTCTCAGCCGAGAAAGCTTCGATCCGGTTTCCAGAAAGCTCTCGCCAAAAGTGTAAGAAACGGACCGTTATTACCGTGTTGGCGTGTTCTTTGCTGTTTCCCAAAGGCAATCCTCACTCTCCAGCATAACCTTAGCACGAGCACGGCTTCACAGCACCCAGCTCATAAATCCAAGAAGTTGGTCCATAATAATCGGCTTCGCCGATAATTCCCGCAATGCATTTATGTCCGCATCGCGTTTCCTACGTTGGAAACGGAACGCGCCTCAAGGCATGCCGGGATTTGTAGTTCTTTGGCTGTTCGCTCCGTACTATGGACCCGCACAGCTCATCCATTGCCGGATCCTGACAGTACACCCCCCCTCACAAGGTGCTTCGGCCACCAGCAGGACTGGACGGATTTAAACGATGGAACCGCGCCACCAAACGGGGAGCATGCACAGCCCCAGCAGGTTCCCAAGAGTTTTCCTCCGGCCCAAATCCCTTCCATGAGATCAGGTAATGCACCTCCCCCTCACAAACTTCGAGTCCAGAACTGCCCTAACCTACTCACAATCCCCCTGAACCCAAAGGGGCTGTGGCAACCTGCGCACAGGGCAATGAGAGGGCTTCAACAAGGAAACATGAAATACAGGGTGTATTCTGAAATGAGCAGGTAAATGCAAACGCACAGCAACAGGATTGACTTGTTTCACAACTTTATACGGTCCTATAAACCTGGGATGGAACACACTGTACCTTTTAAATTTGATATGTTTTGTGGACAACCATACCAAATCACCCTTCTTATACACAGGATTCTGTCTTCGATGTTTGTCAGCTTGTATCTTGTACCTGTGCTTAGCTTGTATGAGATGTTTACGCGCATCAGTGAGGACCCTACGAACCCGCAACAATCTCTCCCTAACCTCTGGTATTTTAACCCTAGCGCTAGGAAGTAACATAGGGGTAAACCTGGGATGATGACCATATGTGCAGAAAAAGGAAGAATGCATAGTGGATGAATGTTGTGAATTATTGTATGCTATCTCTGCCACCCACAACCAATCTACCCAAGCATCGGTGTTATCCTGCACATAATAGCGTAGATACTGTTTCAAGGACTGATTCAGTCTTTCTGTCTGACCATCAGACTGAGGATGGAAGCTGGTAGACAAAGAAGAGGATATATGCAGTTCCGAGCACCAGGTCTTCCACAAACGCGCATTAAACTGCGCCCCACGATCAGACACTATAACTCTGGGAAGTCCATGTAGTCTAACAATGTTCACCAATAGGAGATGCGCCAACTGACCTGCCGTAGGGACCTGTTTACATGCTAGGAAGTGCCCCATCTTTGTCAGATAGTCCACCACATCCCATTCAAGCAGTTGAAATAATCACATGACCACATTATACCATAAGCAAGATCATACCAGTTCTTCAACATACCATTTCACGTTCTAGCATGTACTTGTAATGATATCCCCAATAGATATGGTACCCCTCTGTCTTATCTCCTATGTAAGGAAAAGAAGAAACAACTTGTGTTCAAATCATATCCAAAAACGATACAAATAATGTTAATGAGTGCTTAACTCGAGTCTGATAGAGAGTAATGTTCTCTCCCTGACGTCTATAACACTTAGACCTTCCTTGCGAGTGTCTATTAATACATAGATCCACCTCCGGGCCCAGTACATGGAAACAGAACTCCAATCCCAGAGCTCCGTTACTCACAATACCCCAGGATTCACTTCACCAGAATCTCTCTTACGAACTTGGAATCCCGCGGGGACAAATGCTTTCTCAGCCGAGAAAGCTTCGATCCGGTTTCCAGAAAGCTCTCGCCAAAAGTGTAAGAAACGGACCGTTATTACCGTGTTGGCGTGTTCTTTGCTGTTTCCCAAAGGCAATCCTCACTCTCCAGCATAACCTTAGCACGAGCACGGCTTCACAGCACCCAGCTCATAAATCCAAGAAGTTGGTCCATAATAATCGGCTTCGCCGATAATTCCCGCAATGCATTTATGTCCGCATCGCGTTTCCTACGTTGGAAACGGAACGCGCCTCAAGGCATGCCGGGATTTGTAGTTCTTTGGCTGTTCGCTCCGTACTATGGACCCGCACAGCTCATCCATTGCCGGATCCTGACAGTACACCCCCCCTCACAAGGTGCTTCGGCCACCAGCAGGACTGGACGGATTTAAACGATGGAACCGCGGCACCAAACGGGGAGCATGCACAGCCCCAGCAGGTTCCCAAGAGTTTTCCTCCGGCCCAAATCCCTTCCATGAGATCAGGTAATGCACCCGCCCCCTCACAAACTTCGAGTCCAGAACTGCCCTAACCTACTCACAATCCCCCTGAACCCAAAGGGGCTGTGGCAACCTGCGCACAGGGCAATGAGAGGGCTTCAACAAGGAAACATGAAATACAGGGTGTATTCTGAAATGAGCAGGTAAATGCAAACGCACAGCAACAGGATTGACTTGTTTCACAACTTTATACGGTCCTATAAACCTGGGATGGAACACACTGTACCTTTTAAATTTGATATGTTTTGTGGACAACCATACCAAATCACCCTTCTTATACACAGGATTCTGTCTTCGATGTTTGTCAGCTTGTATCTTGTACCTGTGCTTAGCTTGTATGAGATGTTTACGCGCATCAGTGAGGACCCTACGAACCCGCAACAATCTCTCCCTAACCTCTGGTATTTTAACCCTAGCGCTAGGAAGTAACATAGGGGTAAACCTGGGATGATGACCATATGTGCAGAAAAAGGGAGAATGCATAGTGGATGAATGTTGTGAATTATTGTATGCTATCTCTGCCACCCACAACCAATCTACCCAAGCATCGGTGTTATCCTGCACATAATAGCGTAGATACTGTTTCAAGGACTGATTCAGTCTTTCTGTCTGACCATCAGACTGAGGATGGAAGCTGGTAGACAAAGAAGAGGATATATGCAGTTCCGAGCACCAGGTCTTCCACAAACGCGCATTAAACTGCGCCCCACGATCAGACACTATAACTCTGGGAAGTCCATGTAGTCTAACAATGTTCACCAATAGGAGATGCGCCAACTGACCTGCCGTAGGGACCTGTTTACATGCTAGGAAGTGCCCCATCTTTGTCAGATAGTCCACCACATCCCTTGATCTTTAGGGAGTCCCACAATAAAGTCCACTGAGAACCTTTCCCACTGATTTTCCGGTGGGCAGTGGTTGAAGAAGCCCTTGAGGTTTTTGTCGGTCAGACTTAGTTAGTGCACACCGTACACAAGCCATCACCCATCGTTGGACGTCGGGTCTTATGGACGGCCTCCAAAATTGCCTTAGCATCTTCTCAAGCGTCTTGACATATCCCATATGCCCCGCACTAGGGGCCTCATGACACTAGGAAAACGCCATCTTTCGCAAGGAAACGGTAGGGAGAAGGACCTGAGTTCCTTTCATCGGAATTCCTTGTTTCAAGCGCCATTCCGGATGATGACGGAGCCAGGTACGCCACACACAAGTTAGCACACCCCTCCTCACACCCATCAGGAGGTCATCAGATCTCGTAACCCGACCACTTGAGAGGGCGAAATGATGGCCCTGACAGGCTCCTCAGCATGCAACGAAGGATGGGATTGCCTGGTTAAGGCATCCGCCTTCTTATTATCCGCACAGGGACGAAAGGTAACCAGAAAATGATATTCTTCGAAGAACAACATCCAACGCAGTTGGCGGGGCGTAAGATGTTTAGTCGCCCGCATGAATTGGAGGTTCCGGTGGTCGGTATAAACCGTAACCAGATGTTCTGCTCCCAGCAGCCAATGACGCCACTCCAGGAATGCATCACGTATCGCCAACAGTTCTTTCTCCGCAATTGTATAGTTGGTTTCTGCCGGGCTTAATTTGCATGACATGAAAGCGATGGGATGCAATACTCCAGTTTCTGTATTCCTCTGGGATAACACCTCCCCCAAAGCGACCTCCGATGCGTCAGCCTCTACTATAAAAGGCTCACTCGGGTTGGCATGTACCAGCACCGGAGCCGTGGCAAAAGAAGTCTTCAATCGATCGAACGCCTCCTATTCCAAAACACCCCACAAAAAAGGGACACTCTTCCTAGTAAGTCTTGTCAGTGGAGCCACCAGCTCCGAAAACCCACAAATGAAACGTCTATAGAATTTGGAAAATCCCATTAGGCACTGAATATCTTTGACATTGCATGGGCGGGGCCACTCCATCACTGCTTTGACTTTTCTCTCCGCCATCACTTGCCCAGATGGTGTCAGCATCACACCCAGAAATTCCAGTTTCCACGTGAAATTCACACTTCGCGATTTTACAATCCAAGTGGTGATGTAACAAAACTTGCAACACCTGTTTCACGTGTTCCACATGTTCTTCATCTGTGTCCGAATAGATCAATATATCGTCTATGTATACGACAACTTGATGGTCAAGAAGGTCTCTGAGAATTTCATTAAGAAAAAACTGAAATGCTGCGGGGGCATTACATAAGCCGAAGGGCATCACTAGGTACTCATAGAGCCCATACCGCGTCTTGAAAGCTGTTTTCCACTCGCCACCTCGACGAATGCGTACAAGGTGATAAGCCCCCCTCAGGTCCAATTTGGTATATATTCGAGCCGATCGTACTTGCTCCAGCAATACCGGAATAAGGGGCAGTGGATACTGGTTCTTAATTGTAATAGCATTAAGGGCACGGTAGTCTATACAACACCTCTTCTCACCATTGGCCTTCGGAATGAAGAATAATGGGGACGCAGCCGGTGATCTAGAGGGCCTTATGTATCCAAGGGCAAGATATTTGTCCAAATAAGCCCACAAGGTTTCATTCTCTGGTAGTGTGAGAGCGTATATTCTGCTGTTAGGTATCACCGCTCCAGGAAGAAGATCAATACGACAATCAAATGCCCTGTGTGGCGGAAGCGTTTCCGCCTCCAAATCGCTGAACACCTTTTCAAACGCTGCTTAACACAAGGGTAGGGACATCTCTTTCTCTGCTGCCGTAGCGATATGCATCACAAAGGCTGGCGACTTGGCCGGACTGGACACTCAGTGCCACAATGTTCGGTACAATAAACTGAATCGAACAACACCTTCCCTGAAGTCCAATGTAGATTGAGTTCGTGCAGTTGCAACCAGGGAAGCCCCAGTATGATCCCATACTGAGGAGCTTCAATGATATTGAAAGATAATGTCTCCCGATGTAATCCCTCATAGGAGAGGACATATTCCTGGGTTTGATATCGAATAGGCCCCGCTTGAAGCTCCTTCCCATCCACCGCATAAACCGTTTCCGGGTGCGATATCCTAACCAGGTTCACTCCCAGTCTTCTGGCTTCTTTGGCATCCATAAAGCAACCAGTGGCACCAGAGTCCACCATTGCACGAACCTCCTTCACGTCCGTCGCCACCTCCAAACACATTTCCAGGAACACATGGCACATATCTATGCTCTGGTCAGGAGTAATAGAAGGGATAATAACTTTGCTTGATGGCAATATCCATCGGTTTAGGCCCTGCCGATGACTTATCTCCTTGCCCAGTATTATCATATGGTAGAACGGCACGGCCTTTCATTCGGTGTTCTCCCTTCCTTTCCCTTATTCGATGATCCAATCGCAAGGTAAGATCTAAGAGGGCGGAACAAGTACGGGGCTGTGGATCGATATGGGACAAAACATCTTTGAGTTCTTCGCTCAGTCCCTGGTAAAAGAGAGCTGTTTGTTTAGCCTCCGGCCAATCTGTTTCAGCCACCAGACGGCGAAAGTTGTTCAAATAAGAAACTAAATCAGCGTTGCCTTGTTTCAATTTCAGAAGTTCTCTGTCCGCTGTGAATGTTTCAGCCCTTCTGTCAAATGTTTTTCGAATTCAAGGCGAAAGTCATCCCATGCATAGAGTAACGGGTCATCCCTCCGAACCACAGGGACTGCCCATTGAGCAACTTCGCCCCCCAAGTATGAAATCAAAAAGGCCACCCTGGCTTGATTGGTGGCAAACATTTTCGGCTTGCACATAAAGTGCAGCAAGATTTGGGTCATGAATACCTGTACCTTCCTATTGTCCCCATAGAATCTTTCAGGTGGAGCTAAAGGTATTTGTGCGGGCATTTCAACAGTAACAGAGGTAGTGGGAACCTGACTACCCCCCCCCCTGACGTGGTTGAAGGAATGGTGACCCTATCCATCCTAGCCTTCAACTGCGCATTTTCTGCCCTAGAGGCCGCTACCTCCCTGTTGGAAGCGGCTAGCTCAGTTTGGACTAAAGCCAATGCCGCCAGCACATCATCGAGTGTAGCCATAGTACCCACAGCACAGCCAAGACGAGAGTACAATTCACGGGCCGATTATTCTGTCAGGCTTCCACGGTCTGTCTCCTCGGGGCTATGCTGAAGGTCCTATAACCTCCCTGATAGAATCCTACCCACGTCTGAGATACCAATACAGACTATGAGAAACGATTCGACTCGGGAAGAAAAGGAAGGAAAGGATAGGGACGGCGAGGAGGGAGAGCTGCAATGACAAAACACAATACAAATTATCACACTCTGTTCCCTATAGACTCAGACGTTAGCTATACATCCAACATCTAACCCCCCACCTTTTTACCTGTGAAGAAAGTAATGTAGTTTTGTAAATCGAAGATAGACCTTAATGAGGTACCTGGGATATTTCTATAACTGCAAGGAAAAGAACAAGAAGCAGTTGGAATAATCACATGACCACATTATACCATAAGCAAGATCATACCAGTTCTTCAGCATACCATTTCACGTTCTAGCATGTACTTGTAATGATATCCCCAATAGATATGGTACCCTTCTGTCTTATCTCCTATGTAAGGAAAAGAAGAAACAACTTGTGTTCAAATCATATCCAAAAACGATACAAATAATGTTAATGAGTGCTTAACTCGAGTCTGATAGAGAGTAATGTTCTCTCCCTGACGTCTATAACACTTTGACCTTCTTTGCGAGTGTCTATTAATACATAGATCCACCTCTGGGCCCAGTACATGGAAACAGAACTCCAATCCCAGAGCTCCGTTACTCACAATACCCCAGGATTCACTTCACCAGAATCTCTCTTACGAACTTGGAATCCCGCGGGGACAAATGCTTTCTCAGCCGAGAAAGCTTCGATCCGGTTTCCAGAAATCTCACGCCAAAAGCGTAAGAAACGGACCGTTATTACCGTGTTGGCGTGTTCTTTGCTGTTTCCCAAAGGCAATCCTCACTCTCCAGCATAACCTTAGCACGAGCACGGCTTCACAGCACCCAGCTCGTAAATCCAAGAAGTTGGTCCATAATAATCGGCTTCGCCGATAATTCCCGCAATGCATTTATGTCCGCGTCGCGTTTCCTACGTCGGAAACGGAACGCGCCTCAAGGCATGCCGGGATTTGTAGTTCTTTGGCTGCTCGCTCCGTACTACGGACCCGCACAGCTTATCCATTGCCGGATCCTGACATTATGACCAATGTGCTGTAGGAAAAAGCTTCACATTTAATAAGCAAACCTTTACACCTAGAGACCTTAACAACTGCAGGAGCAAAAATGTAATTTATTTATTGATATGCCCATGTGGACTGGGTTATACCGGTGAAACGGGTCGCAAATTCAGGACCTGTTCGACTGAGCATAAATCTGCAATTAAAAACAAAAAGCTCAATGCCCCCCGAGTAGAGCATTTCATTTCATTAAACCATACCGATGATGCAATGAAATGGTTTATTTTAGAAAGAATTACAGGCAGCAAACGAGGTGGGGATATGGCCACCAAAAGTAAATTTAGAGAACAATGGTTCATATCTGTCCTTAATACCGCTAGAACAGGCCTGAATACCAAAGAGGAGTGGACACGTTTGATTAATTAATGCTATTGAGACCTCACCCAAATTGGCCTGTATGGTATAGATTTTTATAATACTGTGAGCAATATTGTATAGCACCAGAGGGTTATTTCATTAAGATTTTATTAAGATTTCTTTCAGGTGTTATAATATAGGGCCTGCAGGGAACACAACCTGTAACATTTCAGTCGTGTTTCCAATTCATACATTATTTTGGCAGCAGTGGGGTGCCATAATAGGCTTTAGGTAGGTTCATCTTACATATGCATTCACATCGCCACACTGTCCGGCTAGTTCATCTATTTAGCTTTATGTACAACATGGGTCTGTAGATATAGGTGTTTGCCGTTGACCATAGAGAAACGAGTATCCTCTTCTCTCTATATATACACAATGTTTCCTACCATTCTAACACCATGGAGAACTAAACAAGAAAAAGATTTGCAACATACGGTTCCTAATGATTTATATTTAAATAATACAATAAAATAAAACAAGATAATGAATTATGACATTTGGTACTCTATGACTTTAAATGTTCAATTATAGAACAATACACAGATTTGCAGCATTTGATTTACACCAATGCTGGTGTGCAAATTTATATTTCCTGCAAATAGAGAGTTTATGGTAGCCGCATAAATTAGCAGGATTGCGGTAATTCTAATGCGGGGAAAAATGTAAGGTCACACAGTGCGTTGTCAATCATGACGCGCTGTACGCGACAGTTTGAACCCAGGTGTGTCCTATTATCCATTATCCACTCACCCTGGGTACATAAAGGGCTTTTTGTAGCCAGGAGTCCTTTTACTTTGCCGGAATTCTTACCCACCGCTGTACCCCACGTTGGACAGTTATCATGTATGCGATACTATTAGCTTGCGTAAAGCAAAGATCTGTACGAATAGTAATATTTTTTTTTAATACTATTGATTTACTATATTTAGGTTCACCGTAACTGGGGACCGCTCAAACTCCTACAAGCAGCGTACAACGTCCATTTACACGTCATTGGACAATTTGGAGAAATCCATTGCGCACTGTGATAACAGGCCAGCCTTTGATACATCTGATCCGGACAAAGTATTACTTTAAAAGGTATACATCATCTCGGCAATCATTGAAATGGAATCAAAACGTTTAAACAATTGGATTTAAAATTGCAAACATATCTGTATGCATTCCTTTTATTTTTAGAATTTTAATATCAGCTCTCCCTATGGGATCAGTAGTGGTTTGCATATTGGCACACTTACTGAATATATTGTAAAACAGAGGATTTATCGTGATGTCAACATCGATATAAGGTACATACCCTTTCCACAATGGTTTGGTATCAAGGGGATGTGGGCTCACTATACTCCGCCATCTAGTTGTTGTTGTCCAGAATTGTAGTCTCTTTTTTCTTTTTTTTTTTTCGTGGCCCAGATAAGCTTCGACATACCACCATTTGGTGTCCTTCTTGACTTCGACGTGCTTTCTTCGGAAGCTCCCACCTTTGGTCGACATCTTCAGATTCTTTTTTTTCGCCGTTGGGTCTGGATCATTACCAAAGGAGTTCCAGACTTTTGGAAGAGGAATCAAAGAAAAGAGAAGAAAATAGACGAAAATCAAGGTTTCAGCAACACCTTACTACAGGTCAGGTAACCGGGATGACGAGGGAGAAGGTTTTCCGCCGAGATCTCGAAGTTCAATGGAGAATGCGCTCGCAGGGGCACCCTGAGCGCTGGGATGGACAAAACACATTTCAAGTTTTGCACCAATTGCCACCACAAATATGCCCAGAAGGACCAGCATCCAGTCTGCAACCTCTGCCTGCCGCTCGACCACAACAGCGAGGACTGCAACGCGTGCTCGGCATTCACAACCAAGACCCTCAGAGTAAGAGAGAGGCAGAGAAGGGTGAACCACACCATACAGGGGCAGGGGCCACCTCCATTGCTCCGAGACTTGGGCCTCTCCAGTGGAGTGGATAAGGACCAGAGGACTGCACGGTCATCGAGTTCCAAAAGAACACGTCGAATCAGGTAAGGGAGTAGGTGACCCCCTAGATACTCGAGCGACACTCGAAAGGGTGAAGCTAAAGCCCCGAGTGACACTCGCAGGAGTGAAGCAAAGTCCTCAAAGGGAGCATTACCGCCGAAACACTCAACAAAGGCAACAGCAACCAAGGATAATCAGCCCAGTGGATCCTTTGAAAAGTACTCCCAGACGGCGAAAGCCCATGAAAAGTCTAGGTCGTCAAAGGTTGCCCTCGAAAAGGACACCTCGGCACCGAGAAAAGAAGGGCCAACATCTACTTCAACGTCAACGGCCTCGAAGCGAAGCGCTCCAACGCTCAATGCCGAACATGCTCCCGAGATGGAAATGAAGAAGAGGAGGCTAGAGGCCGAAATGGTGACCATCCTGCAGTGGAAAAGGGACCTCCACGAAAAGATGATCCAATACACCATCCCGCCGAAACTTGCTCTCGAAGACGAACGAGACAACAAGGACGCCGAACCTCCAAAAACGCCTGAACCGGTCGTGGAACAGGAGGAAGAAGCCATGTATTATTTAGAGGGCGAAGGCGACGAGGATCAGCAGTCCTACCGGGACTCAACGTCCTCGGAGGCACAAGACTTGGAATGACATCATCTCAATCGCCTGAAGAAGGGGTAGACACATTCCCTTCGAGGCCTTTACCGCCAGACGACATACGGATCTACAATATGGTCATCCAAAAGACTACACAAACATATGGGGTAAAGATGGAGGAGGCGAAGCCCAAGTTATGTTTTCTCCGGGAAACTCTACTGCCTCAACAAACTAGGAGTCAGTTCCTGCCCATGCTCCCTAGTGTGCTGGACCAAGGAAGAGATGCCTTTAAAGAACCAGCAGTATGCAAAGCTGTGTCACCAAGAATGAAAAAAAAGTATAAGCATTCCTCAAAGGACCCTGCATACATCCAAGGGTCAGTACCAGCAGATTCCATAATCACAGCAACAGCTAGGAAAACGGACCATGTACCCACTAATGCTGGAACACCTCCAGACAAGAAAAGTAGAAGGATGGATCTCACAGGGAGAAAGGTGGAGAGAAATGCAGCAATCCATTGGCGCATCGCATACTCCAGCGCCCTGATCAACAGGCATGCATACCAGCACTGGGAGGAAGTAGGACAACTCCTAAAGCATCTACCAGACCAGTACCAACAAAGAGTGTCTCACTTGGTAGAGGAGGGCAAAAGCATGGCGAACACTTGTTTGAAATCGGCCTTGGATGCTGCAGAGACGTCCAGCAGACTAATGATGATAGGAATGACCGAGAAAAGACACGCATGGCTCAGAATTTCTGGATTCAAGCCAGAGGTGCGAAACAACATCCTGAACACACCTTTTATCGGAGAGCAACTGTTTGGCACACCAGTTGACAACAAGTTAACACAGCTCAAGAAGGACAACGAGACAGCAAGGTCCATGGGAGCGCTGCAGTTCAGAGGGATGAGAAGGGGTACACCCACAAGAAGACCAGGTGGTAGGGGGGCAACGTGCCTACCACATCGCACCAAACGTTCCAGCAAGGCTATCAAAGGAACAACCAAGGCTAGCAGCAGCAGGGACAGCAGCACCAGAACTGTACCTGCCCCGGGGCCAGTCCTTTCGAGGGTGCGCAAATGGATGAAGACAGACACGAAGAGGAGGCCAACAGCCTTCCTCCATGTGACTTCACCATGAAGCTAACACCCACCCTAGCAACACCTCGGAGTAGGCAAAAAGACATAAAAAAAAGCAGCAACTGGACGTTCCATGACAAACAGTACCTTGAACAGACAACACCAGTAGGGGGCAGAATAAGAGACTTCATCCAGGAGTGGAGGAAGGTCACTACAGACAAATGGATACTAAACATCATACAATTTGGATACTGTATAGAGCTAGAAAGACAACCTCCAAACAGAAAACCAAGAAGCAAGGCACACTCAGCAAAGGAACTCTCGCTCTTGCGAAGAACTGCTCAGCAAGGAGGCGATAGAGATAGTACCACACAACCAAAGGAACAAGGGGGTTTACTCAACTTACTTCCTCGTACCAAAGGTGGACGAAACACTAAGACCTATCGTAGATCTAACGTTCTTGAATAAATTCATAAGGACTCAGAGATTCAAAATGACTTCCCTACAAGAGGTAATATCACAGATGCAACAAGGGGATTACATGGCAACTAGAGATATAAAGGATGCGTACTTACACATCCCCATCAACCACAAACCCAAACGCCTACTAAGGTTTGTGATCAACCAAAGTCACTACCACTTCACAGTACTGGCATTCAAGCTCAAATTTGCACCAAGGGTGTTTACAAAATGCCTAGCAGCTGTTGCAGCACACCTACGATGGCAAGGAATACACGTAGATCCCTATCTCGACGACTGGCTCGTAAAGGCAAGTTCGTACAGCCAAGGCAAAGTACACATCCAGCAGGTCATACTGACATTGATGCAACTGGGTTTCTCAATCCATTGGAAAACATCGTCAACAGAACCGGAGCAAATAAAGATATTGTTAGGGGCGGAGATCAACACCATTCAGGCTAACGTGTTCCCCAGCATGAAGAGAACATTGGTGATACTGAAGGAAACTCATCATTACCTCAAGGGGCAAGTTCTGACAGTGTGGACGGTGAGCAAGCTGATGGGAATGATGGTGTCATGCATTCCCCTAGTGCACAATATTCGACTCCACATGAGACCATTCCAGGAATGGATACAGCAGCAATGGTCACAGGCAACAGGGTGTTGGGAAGAGCTAGTGGTTGTCCCACATGCAGTGCATCAGGAAATAGCGTGGTGGAACAAGGAAAACATATCACAGGGGAAACCATTCACACAACCAACTCCAACAGTGACCATCACAACGGACGCCTCCCAGCTGGGGTGGGGTGCGCACATGAACAAGCTCAAGGTGAGGGGGCTATGGTCGCAACAGGATGCGGTCAAGCACATCAACTACATGGAACTAAAAACAGTGTTCCTAGCCTTAAAAGCCTTTCAGAAGGAGCTGTACGGAAACAGGGTATTGATCCCAACAGACAATGCCACAGCCATGTTCTACATCAACAAACAAGGAGGAACACAATCAGTAACACTATCAGGGCTAGCACAGGAAATATGGACTAAGCCATTCCACTAAAAATAGACCTACTAGCAGTACATCTCCCTGGGAAGGACTATGTGGAAGCAGACAGACTCAGCAGGCAGACGTCAGCATCCCACGAATGGGAGATCGACCAACAGGTAATACAGAAAGTATTCTGGAAGTGGGGTACACCACAATAGGCCTATTTGCCACACACCAATATGCAAAATGCCAGCACTTCGCAACCAGACAACCAGACCATCGGTCACAAGGGAATGCGCTGTGAATACGTTGGACAAAGACATTTGCATACGGTTTTCCCTCGATACCACTGATACACAGGGTACTCAGCAAATGCAGGATCAGCAACATGTTGCTGATACTAATAGCACCTCAGAAGGCCAGACAGTCATGGTTCTCACAAATAGTAGTGATGGCGCATGCACCAGCACACAGATTTTCAAAACAAAGGAACCTATTAACAATGCAGAACGGAAGGGTGCTACACCCAGAGCCTGAGACCCTCAACCTAGCGGCATGACTCCTGGAGAGAGTTTGCACTCCTCAAACTACCAGCGAGCACAATGGCAGTGCTCAGGGAGGCAAGAAGACCTACCACAAGGAAATGCTACGTAGAAAATGGAAAAGATTCTCCAAATGGTGCATTAGGGAGAAACTGCAAAGGAAAATCACAAAGGCGTCAACAGTACCAAAATACTTACAACATCTACTGCAAAGTAAACAAAGCTACACATCCCTAAGGGTACACATAGCGGCGATAGTGGCTTACACAAGAGAAGAAACAGGGAAAAGTTTCTTCACTTCCCAAGTAGTAAAACGATTTCTAGAAGGAGCGAAGAGAATTGCACCTCCAAACAGAATGTCAGCACCAGCATGGAACCTCAACGTATTGCTAACTCAATTGACAAAGGCACCATTTGATACGATTCACAAGGCTACACTGCACCTGCTCACGCTAAAGACGGCTTTCTTAGTGGCTATCACATCACTACGAAGAGTAAGTGAGTTGCAGGCGCAAACACTTCAAGAGGCCTATCTGCAGATACACAGTGATAGGATTGTAATGAGAACAGACCCAAACTTCATGCCAAAGGTGGTGTCTCGAATCCACATCAACCAATTAATCCAAATACCTAGTTTTTTCCAAAAACCAACCACAAGCACAGAAAGAGGGCTGCACACACTGGACGCCAGGAGGGCTGTGATGCTCTATATAGAAAGGACAAAGGAGTGCAGAAAGACAAAGCAACTCTTTGTTTCCTTCGCCAGAAGTTTTTTGGGACGACCAGTTACCAAAAATACCATTGCACGGTGGATTGCACAAACCACAAAACTATGCCACAAAGAAGCAGGACAACTGTTACAGGGAGCAGCTCATGCTCATTCAACAAGGAAGAAAGGAGCAACGATTGCGTTTCTAGCCAACACACCAATTTAAGACATTTGCCAAGCTGCAACATGGTCTTCAGTGCACACGTTCACTAAGCACTACTGTGTAGATATCCAAATGAACAAAGAAGCGCAAGTGGGACAGAAGGTCTTACAACACAGGTTCAGTAACCAGTGCTCATCTTCCACCCAGCCATCACAATAAGGACAAACCGCTACAAAGTCTATGCACAGCATAGTGAATCCAGAAGGATTCACCCTGCAAAACGTTTAGTGGATTCACTACGTCGACGTCACTAAGGACACCAAATAGTGGTATGTTGACGCCCACCTGGGCCACGAAAAAAAAAAAAAGAGAAAAGAGATTACAATTCCGGACCCAACCACTAGATGGCGGAATAATGCACAGCATAGTGAATCCAGAAAGTCTTCAAGCTGCAAAACTACACCGACAGGTAAGAAACTACACAATTGTTTGCTTTTTCGACCATCCAGTTTTGGACTTTTTTACTGTGGGTGAGTCTCACTACACGTTTCTCACCCAGGGTAATCACATGGCAAGTGGACTGTGCATATTTACTACTCGATGTCCGCCTTTTAAGGTAAGGCTGTGGTGACGTAGTAAGGATAAGGAGCACTTGGCTGTTACACATAAACATATGTGGACACGCGTTCAGACACGTGTGATGGGGTGCCTGGGACATTACAGCCACAGGTAACTATGCATGGGTAGCCTGGCGCAGAGAGAACTTTTCAGGGTTAGATATTGACATGGAGGTAGCCATTATAATGTCAGTTTACACTCATAGGTAAAGTCAGTGCAGTTTACTTTTTTGTCTGCAATGACACTTTATATATACATAGGTGGAAAACTACAATAAAGTGCAGTTTCACTCCCCGTTGGCCTACAAAGTCCAGTGACATATCAAAATGGTGTGGAACATGTGTGACATAATCAAACCTAAGAGTTCCAAAAAGGTATTTGTATATTTTATGGGTCATCCAGAGCAGGGTTTCCTTGGTCACTCTGCCGTCCCATCTCATGCGTCTTTCTTCCACACCATTATCACAATTAGTATGGCCTTTTGATGAACTGTATGTGTTCCAACGCGTATGTGGGGTGGTCCCTCTCTCCGAATACCCATTTGTTCACTACTAACAAATGGGCTGCCCAGTAATAGGCCACAAGGTCCAGCAGGGAAATGTAGCCACTGTATTGGTTGCATTTTAGCTTTCCCAATGCTATCCTAGGGGGTTTCCCTCCCCAGAGCTTCTTCTGGAATTGGGTGGTAGGTATTTTGCAAAACATATAAAAATGTTGGAAGCATTGTCCTTTTGAAGAGCACTGCTCTTCCAAGCAGCGTCAGAGGTAGTGATGCCAATCGTTCTGCATCTAAGCGGAATTCCCCAAGCACCTTATAAATGTTTCCCTCTAGCGCCAGCGACTTATCCAGCGTAAGGTAAATACCTAAATATTTTATCCCAGTGAGTGCGACCTGTAGTTGTCTTGGGTAGACAGCGTGCTCGACATTCTGCCCTGCCGGATAAATACATGACTTTTCCTAATTAATTCTGTACCCTGCGTGTGTGCCATATTCCTTGCAGCTCGTCATAATATTTGGGAGTGTCGTTTCGGGGTTTGTGACTTACAACAGTATGTCGTCGGCGTACAAAGAGATACGCTCATAGAGGTCATCATTGTCCTCCACACGAAAACTAGTTATGTACGGATGCGCTCGGATGACACATGCAACCGGTTCCAAAACCATAGCGAAAAGCAAAGGGGACAGGGGACAACCCTGTCTAGTGCTCCTTTCTATTGTGAATGTCCGAAACGTCACCCCATTGACTCTAACCCTTGCCAGCGGTCCCTCGTACAGAATGGCTATCCACCTCCCGATCTCAGGATCAAATCCCAGCCTTTCCAGGACTGCCATGAGAAAGGGCCAGTGGATTGTGTCGAATGCTTTCTCAGTATCTAAGGCCAGTATGAGATGTGGGTCAGTTCTGATTTGTACAATCTCCAACTAGTTTGATTCTCTTCTAAGGTTAAGTCTTGTCGACCTTTTAGGCATAAAGTCCGACTGATCCCTGTGAACAAGTTCCGTGATGACTGTAGTGAGTCTATTGGCCACAATCCTGGCCAATATTTTAGTCTCCATGTTTATGAGGGAGATGGGCCGATACGAACCACATCTCTGTGGCGGCCGCCCTTCTTTGGGTATCACCACAATAGTGGCTGTCCGCAGGTCTTGGGGGAGATTGCCTAGTTCTTGCTAGGTACATCTGCAGAAGATGTGTACTGAAATGTGCCTCGGTTGTTAAAAAAATTCCGGTGGGAGCCCAATGGGACCAGAAGCCTTCCCGGTTTTTATCTGGCCTATGGCTACTACAATTTCCTCTTTTGTTACCTTTTCCTCCAGTGTTTGTGATTCACTGGAGTCTACCTAGGGAGCTGTATAGATTGTAGGTATGTGTGATCTGCTCAGTGTCTGCTAGGGTTCATTTCGCATAGAAGGCCTCATAATATCCTGCTAAGGCGTGCGCTATAGCATCGGGGGTTACGTGGACTTGTCCATCTTCCATCTGTATTTGGGCTACCCATCTGCTTTCCAGCTCTTTTTTGCTAAGCCATGCAAGCAGTCTACCTGTTTTATCACTGGCATCATACAGTCGCCTATGCATGATCTGTATTGCATGCTGCACATCCATTTTGGCTTGCGCAAGGTATTCTTGCTGTAGGAGTTTCAGTCTTCTCAACTGGGAGGAGTTACAGCCTGTGGTGGCTTGCGATTCAATCTGCAGAAGCTGCGCTTCAATTCTCACTACCTCCTCACTCTGCTTACGTTTCTTATGTGCTATGATATTTTGAGCTCTGCCCCCAAGGACTGGGTTATAAGCTTACCACAGAGAAATGGCGGAATTCACTGACCCTACATTTTCCCTGAAATATAATTCTGTATCTACTTTAATCTCCGCAGCCACCTGTGGGTCCCGTAGTTCCCACAAGTTCAGTTTCCATTCTCCCTTTTGGCGTTGAGTCTGAGCCCCCGTTGTCAGCCATAAGGTTGAGTGGTCCGAGAGACCTCTTGCTAGGTATTCAATCTTTTGTACCTCCCCTATTTCCCCTTGTGGGCGCCCGAGTAAAAAGAATATGCTTTTTCTGGGGGTTTTGTCTGCGCCACAGGTCGCTGAGTGTCAGTGTATCTGCAAATCTCTTGAGTGGGGTTTCCCTGGGGCCTCCTGCTGGGACTGTCGTGCGATCCCATGTTGGGTCCAGCACGTCAATGAAGTCCCCTCCTATAATGTGGGTGTGTGTAACTGCTTCAAGGATAATTGCAGCCAATTTGTCCATTGTTTGCTTCTGCAGCCTATGGGGAGTGTAGACACTAATAAATGTGATATTTCATCTGTCCCAAAGCCCCTCCACTGCCACATATGTTCCGTTTGGGTCAATCCATGTGTGCGCTATCCTGAACGGCTGACTTTACTTTATTAATATGGCAACCCCTATTGCTCCTGTAGAGAACCCCGTATATGCCAGTGTTGTGTATGCACTACGGCCTAAAAAGCCGCATCTTGTGCCCTTCAGGTGCGTTTCTTGTAGGAGAATACCATCCAACTTTAACTTTCTACAGTACGCCGCCACCAACCCTTGTTTAACCTTATTCCCCATCCTGTTGACATACCATAATAAAACTGAATTTGGGGTCTTATTAGAAGTCATTCTTACTAAGTTTCATCAAACCATATGTCTCTCCCCGCTCTGGCTCTTCCTCCATCTTCTCTGAGTGTTTGCAACAGATACAATCCTGCATTTTTTCCAAATAACTGCGGTGACCCCTCATTCCAGCCCTCCCCCTTCCCAGCACCCCCCCCCCCCACACTCGTCCCTCATCCAATCGACTCTCCCTCAGGTCAACATGACCAACTTTGTCATTTTGGATCAGGAGAGGTCTGTCGCGCCCCCCCCCCCACACCTCCCCCCCAACTGTTAAACCTTTGAACTCCTCTCCATCCCCCAGACCCTCTGTGAGAAAACTATACGCCTCTTTCACACCTCCAAACGTCCAAAGTCTCAATTGTGGCGTCTCAGACTGTTTTCAAGGCAAGGGGGTGTGCCACCAAACAAATCAATACAAAAAATGAAAATCACACCTGACAAAAATTTGAAACTATAAAAAAAAGGGGGGGGCACAAACAATCAACTAAAAGAAAAGGGGGGGGAAACAGAAGGGAAAAGGAAAAAAAAAGAAGAGGGGCGGGGAACGAAGGAAAACACCAAGGGGAACAAATCAAATTACTCTCAAATACACCAAAAGAAAGAACTGCACACGTGGGGAAGTGTGAGAGCTCTTCAGTCTGCTTACGGCCCTTTCAGTTCTCTGTGCCCAGTACTGCTCATCATTCAGTAATGTCTTCCTGTCTTGTTTGTGTTTCTGCACCAGTAGTCCTGTCTGTCTCTCCTGGGTTCTCCAGGAGAATAATGTTCTGCATAAGGGGATGGTCCTCCTCCGAGTCAGTGGTCTGTACAATTTGCCGACCTCTGTTGAGCTGCTTCTTCCCTTCCTCTTTGCTCACGAGGCAGGTCCCTTCGGGAAATGCTTTCCGAGTCTGAGGCTCTCGCTGCCTGGCCTGTAGCCCCTCTGGCTCCATACGGTGTTGTCCTCTTTGTGACGCCTCTCTGTTTCTCCATTCAAGCCTCTGTCTGGGGCCTATTACTGCGTCTGATCAGGTCTTTCCCGTTGAAAGGGTGCTGGACCCCGGCGGCTCCGAGCATATGACGTTCTTCTATACAGTGCCAGGCCTCCGGTGTAGTAAAGAACATTGTCTTAGCTTGATAGATCACCTTGAGTTTGGCCGGGAAGAGGAGCATGTAGGTGATTTGCATCTGTCTTAACTTATCTTTGACCGAGTCAAACCTTTTGCGCTGTTTCTGGACCTCACGCAAATAGTCGGAGAACACCAGGATTTTGGTGTTATTCAGCCGGATTTCCCCTTTCTTTCGCATTCTTTGGAGGACGAGGTCACGGACCTGATAGTTGAGGAATTTTTGCTATCAGCGGTCTTGGCGTCGCACCCACCGGAGGCCGAGCCCCGGGTATGCGGTGTGCTCTCTCAATGATGAAGCACAGCGAGAAGTTTACCTATGGTAGCGAGTCCAGTATCCACTGCCGCAAAAAGGCACCGGCATCCGTGCCCTCAGTGGTCTCCGGAAAGCCAATAAAGCGGAGGTTGTTTCTCCGTGCCTTATTTTCAGCATCATCGACCCTCCATAGCACGTCTTTCACATCAGTCGTCAATTCTGTGACCTCCTTCCGGAGTGTATGTATGGTGTCTTCCACTTCTGATATTTTTTGTTCTGCCTGCGTAACTTTTTCGGAGACATTTCGTACATCTTGACGGAGCAGTTTGACGTCTATCTTAATGCCTTCAATCTTACCCTCCAGTGCCTCACTAGAGGACTGGATCACCTGAAGAAGAACATTGTATGGTGCATCCATGGTGGCCGGTGTGGGGGGATCTGTCCCCTGCAGGACTTTAGCGAATTTGTCCACTTTCCCCTGTTTCCGTGTTTTAGGGTCTTTGTCTCCCGCCATTGGTACCCACGTTTCTCAGTCCCGGATTCTGTAACCGCACCGCTGATTTTCACCTTTCGAATTCTGTCAGGGAGCCAAGCTCTGGCTGTAGATTCAGGGTCTTTTCTTCCCTTATTAGTATTGTTCGTTAGCGCGCTACGTGGCACCCTAGGGCCAGTCAGCTTAGTCCACCAGTCTCTTCTTGGCTGTCCCTCTCAAATCATATTTCCCGGCACGGACACTCCCTGTGCCTGCTGGTAGCAACCGGCATCTTGTGCCAGGTGAGTTCACTGTACCACTGTCACACTGCCCAGGCCGGTTTCTCTGGTCTCAGGATGGGCTTGCGCCCCAGCAGTTGCTTCTCGGGGGTCTTTAGGCACCTAACTGTGGTGGGTGTTGTCCCCACTTCACCGGGACCACCCTACCTCTATAATTGCCTATATATGTGTTTCTTGGCCTCTCACGGGGCCGCACAGCCACCTGGTCTCTCCGGCCTCTCAGTAGGGGGTGGGATGTCACATGCGCAACGATCTGTGCCTTCAAAACTGTTCTCCTCAGTCCACTCGGCGTGTCCCCTGGGCATCAGGTCATGCATGTGTTGCTGATCCCCTCCCCCGGCCGCCACCCCCCCCCCCCCCCGGTGTCGCGTTTGCAGTGCTCCACACCAAGCTGGGGCAGCGCGGCTTGCCTCAGCCTCCTCTCCCCTCCTACCCTGTCAGCTTTTGTCACTGCACCACTCTCAGCGCGCCAAGTTTCGGTCCCACAGCTCACCCGGGCCTACTTCTCTTGCTCCTGTGGTCGCTCGGCACTCCGCTATGCACTCTCTCCGTCTGGGTGCTCCCTCCCCCCCCTTGACCAACAGCTGCCTTCATCCTCTCGACTTTGGAGGTCGGGAGGGATCGCGCCTCGTACTCCGCCTTTCATCGCCGCCACTCACTCCCCAACCCTCCCCCCCCACCCCGTGTGCTCTTTCAGCGGTCTGCAGACGAATGCAGCCGGACCGAGGCCGCCACGCGCCGCTAGCCTCCCGTACACACTTGTTGCGGCAGCCCGGTCCTCAAGGAGGCGGGGGGGAGAAAAGAGAACCTCGGCTCCGACAGCCCTCCGGGTGTTCTCAGTGTCTCCGTGCCTTCCACAATCACACAGCTCGGCACCTCCGCCTCAGGCTGTCCTCCGTATCTCGCGCTACGACATTCCTCTCTGCGCCATCTTGCCTTCCAGGCGAGGTCTCCTCTGCGCGTCGGCTCTCCGGCTACAGCGGAGCAACACGGGCGCTAATGTCCCTCTCTACTGGCGCACTGTGTACCCCTAAACTCGGGTCGGGAGTGCAGGGCTCTAGGATGGGTATGAGCTCAGGATTATCTCCAAATCAGTTTCGGGGTTGCGGAGCTGGCCACGCCCCCCTAGACCATACTTTGTTGTGCATAGAGAGACACGTGCCTGCAAGAGTATCCGGGTGTACCCGTTGTCAAATGTCCACCAAATAGTCATCTCCAATAATGGAATTTATCTGGGAAGTGGTTTTAGAATGTAGACTACGTTCTAGTCGCCCGCACCCCCAAATTACCGTTTTGCCCCCTGTTTTTAACACGTCCCCACATGCCTTACAGTAGAATTCAAGGTCATCGGTGTTCGGGCCATACACTGCCACCATTTTGATATTCTGCCCTCTGATATGTCCATCTACTAATATGTATCTGCCTTCTGGGTCTGTTCGGGTATTTGTGGTGATCCACCCCAGTTCCCTACGGATCGTTACTCCCCTTGAGTAGTTCGAGTATGTTGCTGCATATGTGTGTTTCCATCACCTTGAGTGTAGCTTAGTCAGTAAAGCAGTTGTGAGGTGAGTCTCCTGCAGGAAACACTCATAAATGTTATGTTTAAGTAAAAAGGATTTCCATAGACGTGCCTTTCTTTGGTCATGTAACCCACAAATGTTCCAGGTGAGGAACAAAATTGGCGTCATGTCCAAGCTTGCAATATACCTTCCAGTGTATCAATACTCACTGTTATGTTTGAAGAGTGGGTTATGACTTTTTTAATCTTACCGGTCACGTAACTCCTAGCAAATATACCTGAGAACTGTGCTGGACTCACGTAGGAGCTAGGTTGTACCCTAGTGTCGCAAACATTTATCGACTCTTGGCAACCCACCAACTAAACTTTAAAAAGTGTTCCTGTCATTCCCCCCACACCAACCCCCCAATCAGGTTGTGGTCCCATGATCTCCCCCTACACCCCAAACTACTAACATATTGGTGCATAAGAAAGCGGGAATTCACCCCTGGGGGACAAGTCATCACAGGCAAACACCTTCACCGGAAACAGTGAGGTGGCTCTGTGGACTCCCACTGCAACCATAGTTCTGCAATAATGTTGAAATGAGGAACTGACGTTTCATGATGTCTTGTTGGGGAGCACAACCGGGTCAATATTAAACTGAAGCAGTTACTCTATTCAGTCTAATCCAGGGCCTGAAGTATGTATGTCAGTGGGGGTGCTGCTCTCCCTGGTTAATCATTGCCACTCAGAGTGTCACTTTCTCTCCCCCTGGATGGTGATGAGCCTGTATGTTTCGGGTATGTGAGGTTTTTAACAAATTTCAGCACCAACTTCACATCCACAAAGTGTTGCTTCCCTTCATTAGTTACACGTAGTTTCGTCGGGTAGAGAAGTGTGAGAAGTGTGTAAGGAACTTCTGCCTTCTGCTGCAAATGCTTCCCCGTGAGAAATTCTCTTTGAGCCACCTGCACACTGGCGGTGAAGTCAGGGTAGAAGGCTAGTGTATTTCCTTGGTGTTGGATACTGCCTCGTTCCCGTGCTAGCTGCAGGATCATGTCCCGGCCCCTGTAATTTAATATTCATGCTATGATAGGCCTGGGTGTGGCCCCATAGGGGGTTTGGGTCCCAATAAACAGTGGGATCTCTCCACTATGAACACTGCAGATAGGTCTGTGCCGAACAATTCTTTTATAAGGGTTTCCAGATATTTTTCCATTGTCGACATGGTGGTTGTTTCCGGCACCCCGCGATGCACATATTATTATTGCGAGAGCGTGCCTCAAGGTCCTCATTCTTGGGTCTTATGATCGAGAGGACCTTTTCTATTTGAAGCATCTGCTCATTGGTATCTACCTGGAATTCATGAACATCGTCCTCTCTGTTTTTCAGAATGTCTATGCGAGTTTCTTGACCCAGCGGGCAGATTAGGCAGCTATTTTCCCCTCAATGGTCTTAAGGCTAGACTGCAAGTCCGGTAGTATGGTGCAAAGGTCCATGTCTGTCTAGCCAGCTTCCTCTCTTGGTGCTGTGTCGATGTCCTGTTGTGTCTCTGCCTCCATGTGTCTCGTCTGCCTTTTGCTGTCGAAGTTAAGTTTGGTCTTCTTGGCATCTCCTTTTCCCATTTTTAATTTTATTTCCTTCCAACTAGTTTCAGAGAGAGAAAAGGCTGCGGCGAAGTGGCCCCTTCGTTGTGGATGTTGAGCGATTTCTGGCTTGTTTTCACACCTCTGTGCCAGTGTATCTTCTGCACTGGGCTGCATTATTTGTTGAATTAGCTGCTCTGTTTCAGTGGGCATCTAGCAAGGGGTAAAGTATTGTGCACAATCGTCCGCATACCTCGCCTGTATAAGAGTGCAGTCTAGACACACTAGTGGTATGTGTCTCTGCACCGTAGGGGTAACAAAGTCTCTGACCAGGCCGCCGCAGGTGGTTGCAGGTGAAGCAGCGCTAGGCCTCGGCAGTTCCACGATTTTTATCCCGGGCCAGCTGGCGCCGCCCGGGTGCCTTTGGTTGTACCTGTTGGTCTAGGTCTCGAGGCGGCTGCCTCTGTCTCCAACCTCGCGTGCCGGCCCCCTGCCATAGTCGCCATGCACCACACACCGATGCAGGCTTCGGCCCCCCTCCGCCTCATTCAATGACGTTCGGGGTCAGCACAGCACATTGGACCAGATGCATCAAGCGAAATGCGCTCGCAAAAGGGCCAGATTCTCAGAATCTGGCCCTTTGCGAGTGCAATTATTGCATTTGGGATGCATCATCCCAAATGCAAAAATCGCAAATAGAGAATTCGCTAAAAAGCGATTGTTTGTATTTAAGGAATCTCTAATTGAGATTCCTTAAATGCAATGCATGAAAGTATCAAAAATAGCGAATTCGCTAATAGGGCACGCAAATTACCATGAAGTACAACTTCATGGTAATTTGCAAAAACTTTGAAAAATGCACTTTTGTGCATTTTTCAAAGTTTCATGTTGCGCACACATATGCCCTAAGGGCATTTGTGTGCGCAACATATGTGCACAGATCACATTCAGGGGTGTAACAGGGTGTCCTTTGGACACCCCTGCACCCTTGAACTCGCAATCTCAATTTGCGAATCGCTAATTGCGAATCGCAAATTGAGATTGTCTTCCCATTCATTCCTATGGGCCTCTAGGCCAATAGGAATGAATGGGGAGGTATTCATTAATGGCGACTCGCAATTAGCGAGTCGCAATTAAGGAATTCTAAGGAATCGCTATTTTTATAGTGATTGCTTGATGCATTCCATTTTGCTATTCCTTATTAGCGATTCCTTATTTTTCGCTAATAAGGAATCGCAAAATGGATGCTTGATGCATCTGGCCCATTGTCTCCGCCGCAGCCCCAGGCCTACACGACCGCGCAGACCAGGGCTGGAGCCGGTACGTCAGACTCTCGTCGAAATACTGAGAGAGGGGGAGGGCCTAACCAGGTACGCAACTTTTCCTCTGTGATTCTCGGTGCCAGTGGTTATTCCTGACGTTTCAGTTGCTGGCGCTGTGGATCGCCACAGGGCACCACAGATAATTGAATTCTCTAAGTGCGCTGCATCTTGCTGCATGGCTGGGCCACGCCCCCTAAACTCAGGGTATATTTGATGCCATAGTACAAAGGTCCTGCGATGACTCCATACGCATAGACCGAGTCCATAGGGCGACCCTGGGAGGAGGTCTAGGTTCCGAGGGTCCTCAGGACATCTTGCTATGTCACCACTTTTATGAGCACAAAAAGAGAATCTGATGGGCATGCGAGAAAAGGTTGTAAAATTTCATACAATGAAGTCAAACTTCACATATTTTAAGACCTCTCTACCATCGTGTTACAGAAGAGGAAGGATTTCAAGCTTTTTTTTTTTAAAACCTTTATTTTAGCATTCAGTAGAAATACAAGCAAGGGCCTACAACCGCGGGGGCCGGCCGCTAGACAAATTAAATCGTTGATATCACAATATGACACAGCTCATCAGCGACAACCCAAAGGTCCGGCAGCGATTCAGAATAAAACTTGTATTGGAATGCATAACTGGATTGCAGGATAAGACCGAGGTTTCATTTTATATTATATAAGAGAGGATCAGGTGCCATACAGACGAACAGGAGAATGCGGCGGGCAGGGTAAAAAACAGGATATACATGTAATGTCCACTATAATGGAGATTTGGCGCCAGAGCATATAGGTCGGTACAAAAGAGCACACAATATACTTTCCCATTCTGCGCCAATACTCGAGGCCTGCCCGCCCATAAATCAGGATGTCATAAAAGCAAAAGCACGAAATACAAGCATACGGTAAGAATCCGAATGATTCGTAGCTATACTGACCCTACGAGAAAAGAGAGAAAAAGGGGAAAAGGCCATAGAAAATAAAAAAGCCAAAATAAACCCCCCCCCCTGCACCCCTGCAAATGGCTACAGCCTAACCCCACTAGCAGCGTGCCTGTCGCCCCTAATAACTAAAACCCCAAAGGTAGGAAAAAAGAGAACGGAGGGGGGTATATCCATGTGGGCTCCCAGCCCCTTTAGACCCCCCGCCTGAAACAGCCACCCCCTATCATCAACGGACAAACTTATGACAGCAATGTAGAGAAGTTAGAGGGTACCGTGAGACACCGCCCAGCCTCTTAGAGCAAACAGTTGCAGGTCCAACACTTGTAAAAGCCATACCAACCCATCCCGATCCAGCCGATCTTAACCTTGGCCCTTCCGAACAAAAACATGAACCCCCTCCAGCGAGACCCAAAGGCACACAAAGAGGCAATAAAGGAGAAAAGAGTCAGCAGAAATCAGCCCATGGCTACCAGCAGGCAGTGAGTCCTCAGGAACTGTAGATGCAGACGAACTCTCCCGCAGAGATGAACAGTCCCAGTGTGTCTTGAACAGAAGTCGTAGCGTCACCAGGAAGGGAGAAGATGACCACAAATTAGATGGAAAGTCACAAACAAAAGTCTCCGGGAGGGGAACGCCTGACGATATCTCCAAAGCCGGTAGTGGTGGAAGGTTCAGCAATATCATGACGTCCTCGGGAACACCGTCCACCAGGGCACCATCCGACGGTTCCAGTACTAGTTTCCTCACGGGGTTCTCTCACGGAGTCAAAATGGCCGCGTTTGGAATGGCTGCAGAATCCCGTTTCAACAATAGGGCCGGGCCCGGTTCCACCAGGAGCATTTCAGGTAGGCGAGTGTCCAATTTGCTCAACAAAGTATCCACATGTGAGCGGAATGCCCAAAGTTCTGCCAGTATTAACCTCAGCGATGGCATATTCTCGTGCTCGATATCAATCTCTATCACCTCCCCGGGAGATTCCGGCATCCTCGGGAAGGGACAGACAGGATCTCGAACGTGCAGGTGCGAAGGGTGACCAGTCTTTGTTCGCAACCACGGTCAACCCAGTTAAGGCCGCAGGCCGGTAACCCCGAACCACCGAGCCCCGGAGGGAGCAAACCGGGTCCGCTGGACGGTGGCTCCCATCCACAGCCAGCAGCACGCAGACTCACTCCTCCATCGATACTGAGCAATGACAACGATCGCCACCAAATCCGGGCTGAAACAAAGCCTCCACTCCGGTCGACCGGGCCCAGCCCGAGTCTCCTGGCCGATGTTGTTGCACTACAGCCCGGCTGCGAAAGTACTCCAGGCCCCGGCTTCACCGCTGGAGCAGGCCGCAAACTTAAACTCGATGTAACTCCGTCAAACAAGCCGATAAAAGTTTCCGGATTTCACCATCAGAGTGCAGGACAGTTCATGCACACAGAGGCTAGGCATTAAATCAGGATAACATGCAGGATATCGCGGCGGGTTACGAAGGTCGACGGAGCCGGGAGCCTAAGCAGCCATCTTGCTTGCTGACGTAGCTCCTCCTCCAAAGCTGACCTGCTTAATTAAGAAAGGATTCTGATAGTGGGGGCACCCATTTCATATTATTTTGAATGGAAAAAAAGGGTTTGAGTAAATGAGTCCTTCTTGGAAGCCTGTACCCTACTAGAGTTGTCTGCACTGCATGAGATGGTGTGGGAGGACTGCCAGTTGCCTTGCTCTAACTGAAGAGTACCAAATGGAAGCAGATTCTGCGCATCGCTCCTTGTTATTTCCAAAGAGAGATATTATGTTATGTATGTTTGTAAAATGCAATGGATGTGGGCGCAAAGGACTTCTGCGGAGCAGAGGTGTCTGTATGGGTGGTGTAAGGAGATACAACTGTTCAGGCAGGTAGGGTCTGAGTAGTGTAGTACCTCAAATGTGTGTGTGAGGAGTTAGAGTTGAGCACATTTGTGTACCGGGAGCCAGTAGAGTTTCACTGAGATGTGGTGTGATGTGAGGCGGTAGAGGATGAGTCTGGCTGACAATGTCTGGATGGTTTGTAGACTTATAGTGAGTTGTTTGGTGATCCTGGCGTAGAAGGTGTTCCCATACTCATAATTGCTGGTGACTTGGGAGTGAGTGAAAGTTTTTCTAGTGTTGCTTTGGAGGCTTTTGCAGATCATCCTCAGCATCTTCAGGGTGTGGAATCAGGATGCAATGATGTGCGTTTATGTCCAGTCCTGGCATGGGGTCTTGGTATGAATCCGAGTTCAGCCAGCCGCTAGTTGGAGGCCCATGGTAAGATGTTCTTACCAAAGATCACTACAAGCCAGTCCCAAAAACTATGGAAGAAGAGGATATATATGAATAGTCAAATTCTGGCACTTGAAAAGGATAGGGTTAATTGCTTATTGCGAAAACGTAACAACTGATTCTGTGCCTTGCAAACTGTAGACTAGACGGGTGCAGATGCCATATAGTAGAAGTGAGAGGCAAAGATGATGTTATGTGCACATCAGAGCGGCGTCTCTGCTATGGCAGAGGAGTGTCTCCCCCACCCCACCTGCTTGGTACAATGTTCTTAATTCAGATCAAAATATTTTTTTGTCCTGTAGCCGAATCGTGGAGGGTGGGGCCACAGCACTGCAGCAGGGGAGAAGGAGTGGTGGGCCCTGATTGCAGTGCGCATGGCAGTTTGGCCAGCCAAACTGTCATGCGCACTGACATCTCTCCAACCCAGCTGTGCTGCTGGGTGGAGAGATCAGCAGGTACAGACTCCCAGCTCCCGAGGGAGTGCTAAATCAGTGTGCTCCGCCCAATCCCTACGCTGCTCTCATGGTAAGAGCAGCATCGGGATTTGCTGAAGGGGAAGCTGGGAGCTTCAGCCTGTGCCAGCGGGGAAGCCCAGGGAGCAGCACAACGAGCAGAAGACCAGCAGGTACGTTTTCTTTTTTCAAATTCATTCAGCCCCCTCGCCTTGCCCTGCGCTACTCCCTACTCTTTACGTGCTGCCTCACCACATTTCCCTTACACTAGCCGCTACTGGTCCAGATCCAAATCTGAGAAAGTGAATTTGTTTTCATGACTTCTGTAGCAATTTATACAAGAAGGAACCTACTGACGTGGCCCAATGAAGGGAGCACCTTGAGAGTGCTAATCTCACTGAGATCTCCACAGAAGACTTCTTGTGAATATCTCAAAATTCTTTTAGTAAAAGAAGAAATCTTATCAGCAATAATCAATTTACCCCATTCCAAAGCCCAGGGTCTAAATGACAACTCAGCTCTGGTCTACAAGAGGTTCAGTTCTCATTTGCTCCTTCTTTTGGTGGATCTCTATCACAAGACTATTGCTGAGAAAAAAGGTGATGCCCTTGATGAGAGTATTATTGATTCTTAAACCAGGTAACCCTCCAACCACTGTGCCTCTTCTAGGCTGATTGCTCTACAAAATGTTGATGCAAAAATACTGACAGAAATAGTAGTAACTATATTACTGAGAATATTCAATGGAAGTGGTGAATCAGCCAGCCTCTAATTTGGGGACACAGACTAGAGAAAAAACAAAACATAGATGTACCAGGGAGGAAGGAATATGGTCCTGATCACCATAGGTAGATTGGGACTTCATGGATGATGCCCTTCATGAAATTAGCCTGGAAGAAAGTGTCCTGGATGGATCGTGGAGGTGTAGTGTACCCCAGAAGTGAAGATTCAAGTTAATGGTAGGCTCTTGCGGTGGCTGCACATCAGGTGGACCAGATGAGGATGTCTCCTCTCGATGCTTTTAATTGCTCTCACCCAAGAACCTCTGGCATGAAAGATTGGGGCTAATGTGCTTATCTAAGACATGTGTGTGAGAAGTTGGCCTGATATGTAGTGTTTCCAATTCTGGAACCACTGGGTATCAGTCCAAACAAACCCCAAAGATGTCAGGTTGTAAGTCAACCTTGTAGACAAGCTATCCTAGTGGTAGCATGGACTAAGCAGCCTTAAAGGCTTAACTTAAGAGGTCGTGTTAAGCGAGCTTGTTTTACCACATACAATCCTGTAATCAAATGAAAGGACACCACACAAGTATATATTGTAAAAATATATGTATTTATTTCTAAATTACTCCCCAGTACTCTTTATGAGGAAAGGGGCACAAGCATTAAATCAAAAGCACTGTTACACATATAAAGTTGCACGTTTATGGATGAGGGCGGGTGGCCACTCAGACCATATATTAAAAAAGTGGTATAAGTAACACTTATCGAACAATGGTTAGGCCTAGGGCCTAGAGATTCGCTGGGAGCAGTCAGGACAAGCAATGAAGAAGTCGGGAGTAGCCCACAGGAGACGGGTGCAGCACGGAAAGTGCGGCGCGCACCAATGCACTGTCAATGGTGCGTAAAAGTCAATTAAAGTGAATTAAAAGATACTTCCGCTGAACCTAGGAACACAAAACTTTAGACACAGACCCTAGAGGTGTGTACCAGTGTATAGACACCGGCGTTGCAAAGTTACCTCACCCACAGGCCGTGGGTGCACAGGGTCGAAGTGGCGTCGGGTTCTGTCACGCAGGTTCTTGGTGCTTGAAGCTGTTGCAGCTGCAGGCGCTGTGAAGCAGAAGTGTCCGGTGCGATCCCAGGGTGGATCGAAGTAGAAAAGTACCTGAAAGCAGAGGGGACAGAGTCTGGGTCACTCAGCAGTGACCAGGGTGGAACCAGGACGGAACCAGGCAATGTCGGGCGCAATCAGGCGGTTGTCGATAGGCTTCTCTCCGCTGTCACGTGGGCTCTGGGGCATCTGCGACGTCCAGGAGCAGGTCACGATCTGTCCCACGTAGGCTCTCGCCGTCAGCACCGTCGGCTTCAAGATTGCAGCAAACAGCACTTGGCAAAAGCAATCCAAGCGGAACCGGGAGATTGCTTATCACTCGAACCAGGAGGGTCAGAGTGGGTGCTCCTTTTCACAGGAGCTGGTGCAGATCTGGAGCAACCAGAAAAGCAAGTCGTATTTCAAAGTTCGTCGGCACAGGGGCCACAAGCCAGCTGGCAAGTGACCGGGCCAACGCGTCGAGCGCACACAAGCAGAAGGGCCCCACGCAGCACTCGTCGAGTGTGGAGGGGTGAGCTTTGGTGCAAGTGGAGCTCGGGGCTGGGGCTTCTCAAACCCCGGTGTACAGCTTCGAGGGTCACTCGTGGGCCGCACGGTCAGCGTCTCGTGGCCTTTTCAAGATGGCGTGCCCCACGCTTCCGGTCGCCTCCACGGGTCTCAGCTCTGCAGGGACTGTGGATCGGGCAGGTAGAAGGCAGGCAAGCTTGATCTCGTCGATCTCTGTCGCTCGAGTTCCGGCGGGAACTGCAACAAAGCAAGGGTCGAGGGCTGGATGGTGCCTGTTTGCACAGGGTGGTCACTCCTTGACCACAAGGGAGATTCTTCAGTCTTCTCACGTCGTGTAGAAAGTCGAAGGGTCCAGATTTCGTTTCTTATGTTTCTTCAGGATGATCTGAGGTCCGTTGGGACTGCTCCCCCTCTTATTCGAATCTCGGGGGTTGGACATCCTGCTAGGTCCCCTCCTATGGGTGGGACCCAGGAAGGGGGTGGTTACACCCCTCTCCTTTGATCCTGGCCGCGCTGGGACAGGGGCTGGGAGGCCCCAGAACCGGTTTGGCCGGATCCTGCAAGGGGCAGCCTTGTGCTCCCCAGGCAGTGTCTGGTTTCTTTGAAACCTCCCTACTCCAATCCACTATCTCCTGTCTGGGGTGGTTTGACACCGCCCTGTGACACGAAACTCTTTGTCCAGGCCTCCTCTGCCGGGTTTCGGTCAGCAGCAGGAGGTCAGACCCGTGTCTGTGGCAGGGGCATCCATTTTGTGGATCTGAGGCTCATTTTAAATCAACCGCGTTTCAGTAAAGTAACATGTCTTCTCCCTCTAGAGGGGTGGAATGCTACCCCCGTCGCCAGGACTGGCGAGGGGGTAGTATTCCAAATCGTATGACACCTTACACGACATGTTTTGATAAAGCCAAACCAAAGTTGACATATAACCGCGAGGATTATAATGCACTTATTAGTATATGGTTTGGCATTATCCCGGAACAGCTAAGGGAATTGGTCCCGACAGCTGCAGACAGGCTCAGCTCATGCTAGAGCACCATCTCACATTAAACCACGCACTCTGCCTCCAGGATTGTTAAGGCCTGCCATAGGAGTGGCTCACAGGTTTATATGTGTCCAGATATAGGTTTAGATATAGGTATACTATATCTAAGCAAGGGGTGATTACACCCACTTGCCCCAGCTGAGTGATCAGCCAGTTGTGTCAATTTAGATAGCCAGCCAGGGGTGGCAAAAGATATGCTGCAGCCCCTGGTAGGCCTTGGATGCACCTATGCCCTGGGCACCTATAGTGCTCTGTACAGGGGCTGATAAGGTGACCCAAGCCAATCTAGTTATGCACCTAGGGTATATGGAATCCATTTTACAGAGAGAGCAGATAGCCTGGGGCCCTGATTAGCAGGGAACCAGGCCAACTAAGTCGAAAACCAGCTAAACACAAGGCAAAAAATCTGGGGTAACCATAGTCAGGTAGCCACCTTCCTACAATGTGTCAAGAGGAAGTTGAATGAAAACTTACTTAGTATTTTTATATTTTTAACAGATCCCATCAATTTCTTGCCCCCACTTTTCACATAACTCACAGAATACAACATGGTGTCAGAGTTTAAAATTAACCAGAGCAAGTCTTGAGGGCCTAAACGTATTATTTTGGCTTTAAAATAACAAATCTCATTAGGATGGGCTAAACACAATTGAATATTTGAGGATAGACCTAAGAAAGACCATAGCGGTATCCATGGTAGCAAACTTGCAAAATCTCTAGAGAATTGTACTAACAGAATTGAATAGGTGGAATAACAACACACACTACTGGTGGCATTGTATACCTATCTTCAAGTTGTTGCTATTACTTCGAATTCTATACTTATTTCAAACAATGGCACTGTTAATGAAGAAAGAGTTCACAGATGAGATACAGCTTCATTGCATCTGCCAAGCAAAAAAGGTAGAATCATACAACGTCAGTGCTCCACTGGGGTCAAACAGGCGGGGCTGTGGGTACACAATTTCCTCAACTATTACTATGCTACACACCTCTGATACCTAGTAGACTAGACCAAAAGTGAAGCTGATAAAGGCTGGTTCATGGCAGACCACACATTAAGTAGTGGATTACATCTATGCAACCCAAATCCCAATGTGGTTTGAACTTATGAATTCCCAATTAAAGGGTGCAACTATGAGAGTGTGTGATAACCAAGCTCCACACACCATCTTGGGAGTGGGCAGAATAGTGAAGTCTGGGTTAACCGGTGGCCACACATTGCAGGAAGTTGTCATCAGGCAGGAAGAGACCTGATAGCCGATCGGCTTGTAACCGCTGTTCTCCCCCCCCCCCCCACCCCCCCCCCGAGGGCATATATGAGCATAAATATGGCACCCAGACCTCAGATTACATCTGGACTGAAAAGAGGACTGAAAAATAACTGTGCTGCCGTTCCCTGGACCTGGCAAGAGAGGCTGCACCTGCTGCTACTTGGACTAGCAAAGAGTGCAGACTATGCCTGTGTAGCCTGTCTGGTGGAAAAGTCGCTCCCAAGCATGAGGCAGAGGAGAACTCGAAGAACCAGTTGTATCACTTCCTGTTTCAGCTCCAGGTCCATAAAAGCTGAAGAAGCCTGTTATGCCAAGTCAGTAGCCTCAATCTCCTGACCACCGCTGACCGCCGGCAGGCAGCCTGGTAAACCAAGTCTCAGTGTTCAAAAGTTCACCCGGGTCTGCTGGACCTGGGAGAGTACTCTGAGTGCAGTTTGGTCGCCCAAGACAGACACTAGTCTTCACCAAAGGAAACTGCTCGTTTCACTGTGACCGGAGACTAGTAGCCCAGTGGCAACTGGACTTTTCCTATACCCACGAGGACTTGAAGGGACATTAATCCCCATGGGCAAAGTTGATCCACCAGGACCATGGACCGAGGAGTAGCCTCAGGAAGGTCCTGCGTTGACTGCATAGCATCCTTAGCTTCTTTAGCATCCTGTATCTCTTGCATACCTCTACATTGAAGTTTATGGCAGTTCTCCCATAAAGCTTGAAAGAAGACTTGCGTCTTTGGTGACAAGGTAACTGCCCTTCAAATCCTTACTGGCACCTTTGACTGCATTCTTGCCAGAGTTAGCCCCAAGCGGACAAGAGTAGTCGAGCACAACTTTGTAAAGGTTTTACAAAATGTTCGCTAACCGCAGCATTTGCCAATGCTTGTTGATGATTTGAGTGAAAAGCTGTGATGAATATTTTACCTAAAAAGCTATAAACCCTCCAGTGGATTTTGTTCATTTTAGTTTTTTGTGTTGTATGACTTTCTTATTTCATTGTTTTGGTACTTCTAATTGCTGTACACTTGTTCCTTTGTTCAAGCCTTACTACTCGAAAACCCACATCTACCCAGGGCTGAGCTGAAGGTTGTACAAACGAGCCTGACTGGACCCAAGATGGTATTGTGAGTCTATTACACAGAGAGGTATCACAGTCACACCATATAATACACTACTTTCCTCACTGTAGATCACTGAAAAGGCTAATGTACGACCATATCACAGTGGTGATGCAGCATCTGTATTGGTTGTTGTTGGAAAGAGCATAGGTCAAAGCTGTGTGTGTTGCAAAAACAGCTATTAACCCCTTAGTTTGTTAACTCCATGCTCACTTATTGTGTGTCCGCTCAAACCCTTCATTGAGCAAATGCCTTGCTGCGTAAAATACCCAATTTTGCAAAATGTTTTGCCATCCATATTTTGCTGATGGATATCTCTACATTGGGTATTACTAACAACTTCAAGCCAGTTAAAAGTTCGTAGAATCCTGTGAAGACCGTTATGTTCATGCTGCACTTGAGTGCTCACATGCCTTAGCTAGAGAACACCACATTTGGTCACAAAGGGTTTTATCAATATACATTAACCGAACTGAATGACTTTTGTTGTTTTACCAGTTTGAAGTACCAAGAGACAGGTTTGTGTTGTATTTTAGACTCTTAGACGACCTTGCAGCCCTACAATTGACCCAGCTGGTCACAGCCCCTACCCATGAAAAGGGCAATCTCCTTGACCCAATATTCAGCAACTGCACTGAATTAACGGTGGGCCAACCCATCCGACTTCCATGGTCAGACCACTTTCTAGTTCCGTTCACCTGGATCACCGGTAAATCCCCCTTACCCACCCCTCAACCCATAACCAAGCGAAACTGGAAAAAACTCTCCATCGAGCCATGGACGACTAATCTAGAAAGCTCATGCCCACCACCCTGCCCAGATCCCTCCCAAGCTAATAAAAACTACGTAAACTGGATCCGAGACTCACTGGATACAATTCTCCCATTACGGAAATCTGTACCCAAGAGGTCGCACAGAACCGCCCCCTGGTTCTCAGATACCTTGAAAGACCTAAAACGCCTCTGCAGGAAAAAAGAGAGAGCTTGGCGACTTGATTTTCTCCCTGACAAAAAATCCCAATACAAAAAAGCAATCAAGGCCTACAGAAATGGGGTCAGGGCAGCCCAAGCCACGTACTTTGCAGACAAAATTATGGCAGCTGACTCAAAACCAAAGGAAATTTTCCAGCTAGTACAAAAATGCATCAAAGCAAATACCGCCCCCCCTCTGACAAAAACGCTAGAACAGTGTAATGAGCTAGCAGACTTTTTTCATAATAAAGTCTCCAAGATATACTCCTCCTTCCCGACAGCACCAAACGATTCAAGGACTCCAAATTTTATTCTCCCGAGCTCCCCCCCTCTCCCAGACCACCCTACTCTGGAACGCTTCCCCCCACTAGATCTAGACACCCTCAACCAGCTGGCTCGCCAAGTGAAATCAGGCTCCCCCTGCGATCCTGCCCCACCGGAGATATTGCTCCAGGCAAGTCAAACCATCCTTCCTGTGGTGCTGGAGCTACTTAACTCCTCCATCACATCGTGCATTGTACCCACGAGTTGGAAGAAAGCCATGGTTCGAGCCTTATTAAAAAAACCCACTCTCAACCCAGAAGACCACTCCAGTTACCGGCCAATCTCACTACTCCCCTGGACTAGTAAGGTGCTGGAGAGGCACATAAATACCGAACTAGTGCAATTCCTGGAGACTAACTCGCTTCTGGACCCAACCCAGACATGATTCAGGCCCAAGCACGGCACTGAAACCGCCCTGCTTGCGATCACCGAAGAGTCACGAAAAATACTAGATCAGGGAGGATCAGTGGCAGTGATCCTCCTTGATCTAAGTGCCGCCTTTGACACGGTCAGCTATACCACCTTGCTGAACCGCCTATGCAACATCGGTATCACTGGCGATGCTCTAAGGTGGTTTGAGTCATTCCTGAACAACAGATCATTCCAGATCTTTGATGGGGACACAGTATCAGCCAGTAAATCCCTGAACTGTGGGGTACCTCAGGGCTCCTCATTGAGCCCTGTACTGTTTAATGTATATATGAGGCCTCTAGCTGGGATTGTCGAACCATACGGTATAAAAATTGTATCGTATGCGGACGACACCCAGCTAGTGGTTTCATTGGCTCAAGAGGGTGCCAGACACACCTCAGAGGGCCTGTTGAAATGCCTGGAGGATGTCAAGGAGTGGATGACAGACTCCTCCTTAAAGCTCAACGGAGACAAAACTGAGCTCATGCTCCTGGGCCCAGCATCACCAGCGTCCTTCTCCTCCCTATGGCCTCCATGCCTAGGCACCCCCCCCCCCACTCCCAAGGAAAGCGTAAAGAGCCTGGGAGTCTGGCTCGACAAAAGTCTCTCTTTCTCCACCCAGGCCACCAAACTATCCGCCACATGTTTTGGCCTACTCAGGACGTTAAGAAAAGTCCTCCCGCTTCTACCTATGGAAGCCAAACAAGTGGCAGTACAGGGCCTGATCCAGTCCCGGCTAGACTCGAACAATGCCCTGTATGTTGGAGCCCCCGAGTTCACCCTTCGTAAGCTCCAGGTGGTGCAGAACTGCGCAGCCCGCACCCTGCTACAAATTCCACGGACTCAGTCAGCAAAACCTGCACTGAACCACCTACACTGGCTTCCAGTCCGACAGAGAGTGGCATTCAAGGCGCTATGTATTGCCCACCGGGCATTCTGGAAGTCTGGTCCAGCTATCGTCTCACAGCTAGTCAGCCAATACCATCCACAGAGAAACCTTCGATCCACGGAGGCCTTCCTGGCCACGGTGCCCAGAGTGAAAAGAGCTAGGTCCGGAGGAAGGATGTTCTCCCTAAACGCCTCTAGGATGTGGAACTCACTTCCCTTTCATCTCCGATCTAATCCAAATCTACTCTCCTTCCGCAAACAATTGAAAACATACTTGTTTGCCAAATCCATCTAATCATAGCCCTCTGTCACTCCCAGTTCTGTCCTCTGAGTTCTGTCTCCACATTCCAGCGCTTGGACGCCCAGTGGGCAGCAACCGCGCTATACAAATATAATACAATACAATACAATACAATTTTGCGTTATAGGTCTCAAATTCCTTCTTTTTGTGACCTGTGAGTACTTTGCAGAGGTAATCATTTTTCATGGTTCAAATTTTGTACAGCAATGGTGAACAGAATCTTAATATTGCTTTGATGTCCGTAGAAGAACACTTTGTCTGAAGAAATAATGATGTCTTCAGTTTTAGCTTCATGTTGTATATTTTTTGTTTATTATCATTTCTCCAACTGCTGTTGTAATTGATTGTGGAAAACAATTTACTTCTATAATGTTGCTTGCTCAGTCTTTGGACTGGACAGGTTTATATGTCCTAATAGTTGCTGATTCCTTTCCTCTGTAGGTGGCACAAATGAAATAATTAAATGTCCAGCCAACCTTTATGAAGAGATTTCAAAGGAGCATCCCACAATAAGTAAACTAATGGATGAAATTCCCGGGTCTCGAGGAGTCCTCATGTTTTCCAGAAGCTGGGCTGTCGATATTGGAATACCGGAGAACAAGCATGTTGTGTGTGATGCTCTCTTGATAACTTCAGATGCTTATCCAACCTTCTACACCATCTATCATGATCATAATCATTTATTTAATATTATGAAGAAATATTCAAGATTTGTGGCTTATAGACTTAAACAAAAGATAGTAAATGTTGGAGGTTACACTGGAAAGGTCTGTGTAATTCCAAAACTTTTTAATCTTTATGGAGTGAGCAACTTTCCAAATGTTGATGGTATAGATCAAGATGTAGGTAGGGGTGATACTCTGAAAGTGGAGTATCCTGACTCCTATAGGATAACTCGAACTGTAAATGATCTGCGGAAGGCCCTTGTGATAGTCTTGCTTAATTTCAGATCCCTTCTAAGTGACCAGCTTGGCTGCGAAGTTTTCAATTTACTCACCATCAAACAGTATAAAATCCTTTCCAAGAATGTCCGAAAGTCTAGGGAGCTGTTTATCCATGGATTGCCAGGAACTGGAAAGACGGTGATGGCCATGAAGATAATCGAGAGAATGAAGAATGTTTATAACTGCGGCTCAGAACAAATCCTATATGTCTGTGAAAACCAGCCTCTTCGAAAATACATAAAGTAAGAATTTCGTTATCTGATATCTAGGTGCAGAATGTAGATATGGTATATGTGTTATTGTGATGCCAAGCAGTATGCAGAGTGAAGACACTTTATTACAAGGGGAAACACCATTGCGTAACACATGTTCATAGCTGCGGTGCCAACTGAGAAGAATTTTGAGTCTTTGAGCATTACAACACTGCATTAGGGAGATTAGAGAGAAAACATGGTGACAATATCATAGTCAAAATATCGACCTGTACAGACCTGCAATAATATTCACACCTCTTTATCGACTATTGCTATGTTATCATGGTTAGTAGATTGTGAGTAAAGAATATTACATCTACAATTTCCTAGCTATATTTACCTTAATGATATAGTGATCGTGAATATTGTGGAATCAATATTATTGCAGGTCAATATTTTTTATTTTGTTATTTTGTTATTGTGACGTACAACTGTACACAGATTTAAATTAGTATATACAATAACACATATCCCCTTTAAAACATGTAAAACAAAAAAATACAATGTCAACAAATACAGCAGATTAATTATTGTACTTCTATCTGCTATATTTTGGTTTGTTATGTGAACATGATCTTGCACGCAATCATGTGCTCTCCTCTTCCTGGTGGATCTTTTCATATTAGGTCAAATAGTAATTATCATCTCCATGCTAACACCCAACTCCACCTCCATTTTGCTCAAGAAGACTTGTTCTAAATTGTTTCATGTTTCAATTCAACTTCTTCATAGAATTGAGAGCACTTTTTCCATACTTACTTAGAAGTCTTTAGTCTTTACTCTCAAATCTTTCAGTCCACATCGACATTTGAGTGAACATGATTTATATTTTCCTTATTATTATGAAACCTCCTCATCACCACTTCTCCATCCCCACCACACCTCCCCTTCATTTTCTTTTAATCTTTTAAGAGTGAACTTTGTACCAACACATCCTCAGCTCAAAAGTTGAACAACAATACTTATGCCACCAAATTCGGTGCATGTAAGAAGCCATACTCTTTCTCTTACCGCTTAGCTTGAGGTGAACACAAGGTATTTGATCAATTGCAAATCAATCATCTTCTAAATACGTATTTATGACACATTGAGCATGTTAAAAATATCAGTACTTCATAATTTCATTTAATATTGAGGCTTCATCAAGCCGTCTCGGACACCTAGTGACTTTTCTAATTAATCTGAACACAGTGATGCGGAAAAGTATTAAAATCTGGAGATTAGTGAAACACATTTTGGCAGCTCCACAAATACTTAACATATTGTGTGATTTGTCAGACATTACCACCAAACAACAGAGCTCTCCCTATTCGCCTTTTGATACAGTTGTTCACATTAAGCTAAAATATGTTTGGCCTTAACGATCTTTAGTAGCACGCTAGAAATTTTGTGAAGGTTAACCATCCATTTTTTAAATTATGTTTTTTTTCTTGTGATCAGGAAATCCATGACACATTCAAAGCACATTTCTTGCTGATTAACTGGCATTAATATCCTCTCATAGTGAATTAATGTATAATTTTCTATAAGCTCCATACTTAACAAAATAACTAAATCATGCAACATTGTAGTCGATGAGCATATGATGACTGTGTTCCCGGTAGATCATTGCCAAGACTTGTTCCGTTAGTGAAGGCCCTACAGTTTCTGCTGCAGTGTCTTAGAATTTTGTCTAGTAAAGCACCATTTTTACCCAAAGGGTGGTGCCAGCTATGTGGAGTAATAGCCCTTATTATGTAAAGGTCATTGTTCTTTGAACTGAGATAAGTTGGGTCTCATTATATGCATAATTCTTCTCCTGTCCCTTATTTCTGCTAACTTGTTTCTCCTGACCGACAGGTTGGGTTCCTAAATTGAGAACCATTTTATTGGTATACAGTGGTAGGCTGCTGTTACCGTTATCTTCTGAAGATATGTCTCTAGTTCACGTGTCTGCTTGATACTTTTCCAAAATGAAGTGGGCAGTTCAGGAGGTACCTGGTGGAGAATGTTCTCTCTTTCTCATATTCCTTGCTGTTGGAAGGAATTTTTTCCAAGCGTTTTGTGGATTTCAATAATCCATCTCATGTTCAAACTCACATGAATAAGATAGCAAATTTAAAGCTTTCTATCCTACAGCTCAAAAGGAAATTTTCAGTGTTTACCTTTGGGCACAATATTCATGTCTACGTAAGTAAAATACATGCCTGCATATTATATAAGCATGAACAACTGTTGTTCCCCTGAGTCTGATTTTTAGCTTGAAACAGCTTTCAGCCAGTGACTGTGTAACTTGCCGTTGAATAATAATTGTGTAATTGGGGCAATAATAGTCTTTGTGGATGTCGAAAGCCATATATATAGTACAAAGTGCCGATCATGTCCAACTTCTCTGTGACCACGCCCAGGCATATCAGCACAACTAAATCTTCCTGGGTCCCATCCCTAATTTCAAGGAGGCTGTGTCTCTCAAAAGGTCCGCCAAAGTATCATCCAGGCCCACTGCTCTTATCTCAAAAGAATGTTGGTAATTTTATACCGTCCGTCTCCCTTCTTCTGAAAAGTAAGTAACATTGCATCTCTAGCTCATGATTATTTGGTCCTCTCACTTCCTAAGTGGTCTTCCCATGCAATACCTTCACTCACAGCTTAGTGCCTGGGATTGACAGTTTGTTAGTTTTGACTGCCACTTAACTTTCAAGTCATATTTATCTGCCTTTTTGCCAGTGACCGCAGGGCAAGATCAATGAACCTGCTATCAGGTTTTTTGATCTAGAGACTAGGCTGAGCGGATACACCTTTGGTTGGGTTTGAAATGATCCATCAGTTGCATCGTTTAAGGTGCATTCTATAATTTCCCAATATTGTGTCCGGGCAGTATAGTCCTACAGCATATGGTGAAGGTCTACTTCTATTCTTCCACATCTCGGTCAGAAATGTACACCCCAGGATACTTATTGCTAAGTTTGTCTGTGGTGAGATAGGTTCTAGCCGCCACATTTAGTTTGATTAGTTTGAACGTACATTCATGGATATTCTGTGTGGTTTGCTCTGTATACAACTTCATTCTGTCACCAATGTCCTTATCAACATCTATCATTCAATTCTCTTAGAGGTCCTCTAAGGAGCATTTTGACATTTTCATGGGCACCTGAAACAATATTACGCATGGGGCTAGGGTCGAAAAGAGATGGTCACTCAAAGCAGCAGGAGCGAAATGCCCATCCGTCCATTATGGCAATTAGAGGTTTCCAGCATGGTTATCAAATTACCTCTCTGTTACTTAAAGAAAAATGTATTTCCCAAAGAGAAGAGCATTCAAAACAATCATTATAATGTAACAATGGCAATATAGCAAGATCATTTTTTTTGAATACCCAATTAGGGGAATTAACATAGTGAACTAAATAAAGATAGTTACATAACATAAAATATTCTCATGCCCCTGAGGCAGTACCCTTTTGTTGATCCTAACAAGGTCAGACTTCCGTTACATGCTACCAGTCTTCCACGGCCCCTAGCTTCAAACTCCGCTTCCCTGGATATTAGAAGTCAGCAAATTATTGCCCATCCACTTGCCTGGGTCTAACCAGTCCTCACCTCACAGAGAGCCAGTCAACCAATTCACCATATATGTTTACCCCGCTTCTTCGCTCCCCTATCCTTACAGTTATACAATATCAAATGTCTTCTCAATGTCTGTTGACATGACTAGTGCAAAAGAGGTTAGTGTTCTCACCCCATTTAGAACCTGAAACAAAATCCTGGGGTTGTTCATGATCCCGTTTTCTGCACTGAACCATCTCAGAAGTGATCCGTGCATTTCTTTCTCGTGACTTGAGTGCATACATTAAATCGAAATATCACAGTTAGTGCATGTTTTGCTGACAGCAGAGCTCAGAAACACAAAGAGAAAATTACTTCCCTATGTGTCTGTGCTTTGTTGTCTGCAAAACATACACTAACTCTGTAATATTTAGAGTTAACGTTGAAACTCAAGACGCAAAAAAGAAGCACACAGATCCTGATCCTCATTAGAGGTGGGCAGAACTTGTGGGGTTTCACTTTGCGCAGTTCAACAAGCGGGGGAAAAAGAGACAATTTGGCACAAGTAAAGCGAGCAGTGCAGAAAAATCAGCGTGAACGGCACCACGTGTGTGAGTGCATGGCCATTTCAGTTGATTTTGCTGCCGCTTCAGTAGAAAATGTACTTGAGGGGCAGCAAATATACTTGAGAAGCCGCCCTCTGACTACGACCACCCGCATTAGAAAATGACACTAGGGGATGCTAAATTTAGCAAGCACACGCATTTCTAGAGCCTCATTGTAAAAATATTCCCCCATGCAGCGATCAGACGAATTTGGCCGGAACTCCACACTAGAAGAGTAATGCGGAGTCACCAATTCCACCAATTCATGGGCAGAATGAAACATTCTGCCCACCCCTTATCATGATATGACTTTATTTTTTACTAAGTGCTTTTCCATTTGTCATAACTGTTCTGATAAGGGTGAACCATTTGAGAGAGCACTGGAAGAAGGCGAATTACTTTTTAGGTTTCGCCTGGCGATCCGCTGCGCAGCAGTGTTCGCGCAGGCGAAAGCTTTTGTTTACAAGTATGGGGCTTTGTTCCGCCTCTCTGTTCCATTGGCTAGCTCCATAAATGGAGGCTAGCCATTGGAACAGAGATGCGTCACTCATTCCCCGTGCAGATTCGTGGGCGTTCCGGCGATTTTTACTCATCCCGCCTATTTTCGTGCGTCATGCGGCGGTGGGCGGTGTTTTTTTTTTGTTTGTTGTTGAAGGTTTGTTTTGGTCATTTCTCCTGGAAGGCACCGCAACGAGGGACGTCTGCCTGGCATCGGCCGCACCTAAGCTTGAAGGACACAAAGGTATTGTGTGCGAAGTGAGCTGCATTTCAGCCTGCCTGTGTGCTCCAAATTGTATGCCAATCCTGACCGTCCTTCAATGTTTTAAAGAACTGTGCGCTTCCATGTTGCTGAAGGAAGTGCGCTAAAGACTGTACGCTGCTATTTTGGTAAAGCGAGTACGCCCCTATCTTGCCGGAACGAGTGCGCTGCGAACTGTGCGCCTTGTAGCTGGCATTTGAGCGTCTGAAGTGCAATGTACACCCCTCCGGTATCTCAAGCCAGCCGTACACGTCACCCGGTACGCCTCGCCCCCCTTCGCTTTGGGCCAGAGAGACTGTGCGCATCGTCATAATTAAGTTAACTGAGCCTGAAGTGTGTGCAACGTACGCTGGCTCCCCGGAGTCTGGTACGCCTCATAGTGTGCTTTAAACAGTGCGCTTTCAGTACGGCTGCCAATACGCCTCGTACCCCTTGTCTGGACCAGCTGCGGTATACGCGTCTCATGCGAGACTTGGTAGGGCTTTGTTCCGGTGATCGTACGGAGCGCACAGGAGCGCTCCAAAGGGCCCAGACCTTCAACTAACAGTGTATTAATGAGTACACAGTTACCCCGAACCGTTTGTCATCCCTACTCCCAGATTGCAGTCCCACTTCGCATCAGCTGCCTCCTTTGATGTGGACTGGATCGAATCATTCGCCGCCCAGCCACCTCGGATTTACTCGCTACAGGTAACGTCTTGGCTGAGATTTACCTACCTTTTCACGCTGTGTTCCCCTGCCCTACCCCTATTCCTTTCACCGCAGGTCCAGACTCATGGTTTCCTGCTCCCGCCCTCCCCGCACTGACTTCTCTGCCCCAGTGTCAGCAGGTACCCAATTGCTGTCCCAGGACACCATGGTTTAATTTGTTTTTCCTTCTTGTTTCTCCTCCTCTCTATCTACTCTCTCTTCTTCTTTCTGTTTGTATCTCCTTCCCATTATCTCTTCCCTTCCTTGTATTTCTTTGTCCTCTCGTTGTCCTCCTTTCTGTCTCCTCTCTCTTCTTCTTCCTTCTTTTGTCCCTCCTTCCCATTCTTTCTTTCTTTCCTTTTATTTCTTTGCCCTCTCTTTCTCCTCATCTTTCCTTTTCCTTTCCCTTTCTGTCCTGGCTTCATCTCTCCCACGTGCACTAATATGAATCAGCTCGATGTAATACTGCCACAGCTGAATTTTTGGTGATAAACGTGTTATTTGAATCCTGCACGTGCTTGTCTTTTATTTCACCAATTCTCAAAATCATAGAGTGTAACTACAATGAAAGCCTGTCATCAGCCAAATTGAAGGGATAGCACAGGTGCAAATTTGCATCAACATTTGTAACTACACAGCTTGCACTGGTGCCGGTTCGATTAAGCACAGACCTTTCCGGATTACACAGATTTTGAAGCAACATTTAGAGCTAAATGTAGATTTAGCAATGGAGAGTTGATAGTCTTCTCACTGTTTACACTTTCAGGCGGTGCAAAGATCTGTGCAAAACTGAACTGGTGCATTTCTGAAGCCAGGTCCCAGGTCCATCGGTCCTGCCTGTTTCCCTGTCCATTTCAGGTTCCAAACACCCTGCCTTCTCTCTGGATGGGTCCCAGCCCTGACTGGTCTTGGCATGTAAGCAAGCACTGGGCGCATTCCTCGTGCTGTGCTGTCCATGGGCATTGCGGTTTTGTGACTGCAGTCACCTGTCCACCGCTGCACCTTGTATCCGTTCCATTCTGTTGGAGTCCTTGCTTATATATACTGCCATGTTACCGAATCGGTGTGTGCGTACTGACGCCGGCAATGTTACCATTTCGTTTCATTTAATTGTATTTATTGAACCCTTGAGTCTTAACACTGCTTAGAGAACAGTGGCGAGCATTAGCAAAACCGTAGTTAACATGGCCTGAGAACGGTGTGCAGAGGGTTCAAGAAACTAGTCAAGGCCACTCGGTAGGTAGTTAGAAGCCCCCGTATTTATTAAGGAGAAGAAGTTTGAGTTATTTTTTGAAGCTGGGGTAGGACGGGTTACAGCGGAGGTCTGGTGGGAGGGCATTCCAAATAAGAGGGGCATTGCCTGAAAAGGAGCGTGGCTGAGTGGAATTCTTTTTCTGAAGAGGGGGGATAAGTAGGTGGGTGTTAGAGCTTCTCAGGGATCGCATGCAGCCTGCTTTGGTCAATTTGATAGCAAGGCATGTTGGAGTGTTTTGGTGGAGGATTTTGTGCGTAATGCAGGCGGTTTTATAAGTGGATCTGCCTTCGATGGGGAGCCATTTGAGGGTTTTGAGGGCGGGAGAGATGTGGTCAAATAATTTGCAGTCTGTGACAAGCCTGGCCGCGAGGTTGAGCACTGATTTTAGAGGTGCCAGGTGTGTTTTGGGAATTCCGGTGAGGATGGCATTGCCGTAATCAATGCGCGATAGAACAAGAGATTGAACTGCTAGTTTTAAATCATCAATTGGGATGAAGGTTACGGAGGGTAAGGAGGGCTCCTTTGGCAGAGTTTTTGATGTGTATGTTGAGAGATAGGCGGTTGTCAAGGGAGATGCCCAAGGATGGCTAGGGACAAGGGGCAGTTGAGGGCATTAAGGTCTGTGATTCAATTTTGAATGGGGAGCTGGTTGTTTTTTGGGGAGAAAAGAATAATATCCGTTTTTTTAGGGTTAAGTTTGAGGTGGTTCGAGTGGAACCGGCTTGAATTTTGATGAGGGTGTTGTTGAGGTGGAGGATGTCAGCATGGGTTTTTATCTTATGGTAGAGTTGAGTATCGTCAGCGTAGATATGGTAGTTGATCCCGGCTTGTTTGAGAATGAGGGTGAGGGGTTCCATAAAGAGGTTAAAGAGAGAGGGAGAGATAATGGTTCCTTGCGGAACTCCTAGAGAAGTGGGGGAGGGGTTAGATAAGCAGTTTTGGATTTTAATTTGTTGAGCACGGTGTTGCAGGTATGAGACAAACCAATTATGAGTCATACCATTAAGGCTGAATCGTTCTCTAAGGACTTTGAGTAGAACAGAATGGTTAACGGTATTGAACGCAGCGGAGAGATCGAGGAGGATCAATAGGCTAGATTCGCCATTGTCGAGGGAGTGGTGAATGTCATCCACAATGTTAAGCATGGCGGTTTCAGTGCTGCAACCTTTCCTGAAACCTGATTGGAGGGGGTCAAGTAAGTTAAAAAGTTCAATGTGTCGGTCAAGCTGAAGAAGGACACATTTTTCCAGGGCTTTCGAGAGAAGGGGCAGATGGGAAATAGGACGGAGGTTGTTGAGGTCATTAGGGTCGGCAGTAGGGTTTTTGAGAATGGGGGTGATTTGGCCCAGTTGTAGGGAGGAAGGGACACAGCCGGTGGCTAGGGAAGTGTTAATGATCGAGGTCCAGGAAGAGGTAATGATGTGTTTGAGATTTTGGACAAGTTTAGAGGGGAGGGGGTCTTTGGTGTGGGAGGAGGGTTTAAGTTTCACAATGATGTCAAAGACATCTCTTTCAGTAACAGGCTGGAAATTATGCCAGGTGGCGTTATTTTTAAGGAGAGTGTTAGGGGGATCAGAATCGTGGAGGGAGGAGGGAATGGAGGGGATCGGGAGATCAATGTTATGTAGGATCATGGAGGGAGCAGGGGGGGGAGGGGGTGGGAGGGATGCAGGTGAGTTAGGGGAGATGTCCAAAATGGAGGTAGGGGTCAGAGTCTGGAGGAAGGATTGTTCTATTCTAGCAATTTTCTCAGTGAAAAAGAGGGCTATTTCTTTGCATCTAGTGGTCGAGGCCAGAAGTATAGGAGGAGTGGATGAGGTTTGATTGCGAACAATGTTAAACAGTTTTCTGGGTCTATTTTTGGCTCGGTCCAGTTGTGCTCGGAAAAAGGATGCTTTTTGTTTAAAGATGTGTTTTTTATAAGATTATCTTGCAAGTCTGAGGCGAGCTAGGTGAAAAGGGGTAGGGTGTTGTCTCCACGTTCTTTCCGTCTGTCTAAGTGAGCGTCTTTCATTACTAAGCTCTGAATTGAACCATGATTTGGAAGGAATGGTTCTTTGGTTTTTAAGCTTCAGCGGGGCCAGGAGGTCCAGGGTATCCACGACTGCTTTGTTGTAGTGTTCTGTAAGCTCATTTGCGTTCAGTGAGGGAGGGATGGCGAGAAGTTGGGCATGGAGTTCGGATTCCAGTAAATTAGGGGGGATATTATTAAGATTTCTGGACAGTTTCATGGGTTTAATGATTTTCGTGGGAGGAGGGATGGCAGAGACCGCTATAGAGAACAGAATGAGATGATGGTCGGACCAGTCGATGGGAACGATGTTGGATAGGAGGGCTAGATCTTTGCTCGTAATGATGGCATCTAGGATTGCTCCTTTAGAATGGGTCGAAGATTTACAAAGTTGCTCGAGGTTATTGATCTCGAGAAGGTTGGATAGGAGGGTGATAGAGAGGTTATTGGTCTCATTCCAATGGAGGTTGAGGTCTCCCAGAAAAATGTTTTGGGAGTTGGAAAGTGACGATTGTGTAAGAAGGTCGGATAGCTCATCAACGAAGGGATGTGTATTGCCGGGAGGGTTATATATTCTGCTTAAGCTGGTTTGTGAGGACAGTATGCAAAGGAGAGTCTTATTGAGCGACCCTCCTCTCTGGATGTTTCTGCATGAACCAGGATGCGATGGTTGATGGTGTACGCGCTTCTGTTTGGATCGGGGTATCTCTACATGAACCAGATGCAAAGGTTGCAGCTCTGGTTATTTACACTCGATCTGACGTGAGGTGATTGTAGATTTGGGCAATTCTTTGTGAATCGACATGAGAGGGATGCATTTGCAGGTAGTTCTGCTAGGACTGAGGTGTGATGAGCACAGGTAGCTGCGTCGGCTTGAATACGATTTCAACTGGAGATGTAGGCGGTTCTCCTAAAATGGAGTTACGACTTTTTAGTTCTGCATGAACCTGTATGTGAGGACTGTAGGTGTATGCTGTTTGGATTGGGGTACGGTCGAAACCACTCCTGGAAGCCCAGCGTGAACCACAGCCACGACCTTGGCTTAGTTGCTTGGCCTCAGACTGCTGCAGCCCGCCCTGGCCCGAGCACAGAGCATCACTTGTTCTGACGCCCCTTCTCAGAAGTGGAAGGCGCCCAGGCAGCGAAGGCTGCTTCTCATTAACTGGCAGATCTGCTACGTCCCCTGCAAGAAGAAGTGTACACGGGAAGTGCTCCAGCTCCATGGCTGCTGTGACGCATTTTCTTTAGCCATGGCCACTTCCTGCTTAGTTTATTAACCCCTGCGTCGTGTTCTGTCCTAGAAAGGCCAGCCTCTCGAAGTTGTAATTAACGTTAATCCTGCCTTCGCTTGGCTTGACCCCAGTTGAACATAATTACAGAGCTTAGGCCCGCGTCCCCTTCCCAAGTTTTAATAGCGCCATGCTAACTTTATGGCATGGCCATGTTGTATGCCGAGATAATGTAGGACACAGGACCTTGGGCAAAGATCATGTGTAAAGAAACACTCGTAGGCACCTCGGACACAGTAAAATGCCACCAATTGAAACCATAATATCCCGTATTAAAACGTTAATACTTTTTTAAAAGATTATCTTCACTGTTTAATTTCCTAAATAATGGAAGCTACCGACGCAGAACGTGCCAATGGGGGCGAGGGAAGCTAAACACGCAGCAGTAATGTTAGAAAAGGGAGGACGAATCGGGAGTATTGCAAGGAAAGATAACCCGGTTGCACGGCAAAAAACAAGACCGCAATCTTCTTGTTACAGACAATATTTTCTTTGTCGATTTTTCAAACTTGGGGCCAGAAGGAATTAATAAAAACAATGATTTTAGCTGACATTATTGTAGCTCCTCCCTTCAGTCTGCAAAGCACCTTCTACATCCCTCAGGGCTGGAATATTGAAGATGCATTTATGTAGGAGATAAGAGAACACCTTAACGCACATTTTAAGGATATTGCAAGAGTTTTGTTACGATATAGTGGAATGAGGCCAAAGGGCAACTTCTTATTCAGAACGTCGAAGGACTTACAATACCCTGGCTGTGCTTGCTCTCCTGCAACCTGGCTGTGCTTGCTTCCCTGCCCCCTGGCTGTGCTTGCTTCCCTGCCCCCTGGTTGTGCTTGCTTCCCTGCCCCCTGGCTGTGCTTGCTTCCCTGCTCCCTCGCTGTGCTTGCTTCCCTGCCCCCTCGCTGTGCTTGCTTCCCTGCCCCCTCGCTGTGCTTGCTCTCCTGAGTGGGTGTGTGTGGCTCTGGGTGGGTGGGTGTGTGTGGCTCTGGGTGGGTGGGTGTGTGTGGCTCTGGGTGGGTGGGTGTGTGTGGCTCTGGGTGGGTGGGTGTGTGTGGCTCTGGGTGGGTGTGTGTGGCTCTGGGTGGGTGTGTGTGGCTCTGGGTGTGTGTGTGGGGGGGGGCTCTGGGTGTGTGTGGGGGGGGGGGTTCTGGGTGTGTGTGTGTGTGGCTCTGGGTGTGTGTGTGGTCGTGTGTGTGTGTGTGTGGCTCTGGGTGTGTGTGTGTGTGTGTGTGGCTCTGGGTGTGTGTGGCTCTGGGTGTGTGTGGCTCTGGGTGTGTGTGTGTGGCTCTGGGTATGTGTGTGTGGCTCTGGGTGTGTGTGTGGCTCTAGGTGTGTGTGTGGCTCTGGGTGTGTGTGTGGCTCTGGGTGTGTGTGTGTGTTTGTGGCTCTGGGTGTGTGTGTGTGTGTGTGTGGCTCTGGGTGTGTGTGTGTGTGTGGCTCTGGGTGTATGTGTCTGGCTCTGGGTGTGTGTGTGTGTGTGGCTGGCTCTGGGTGTGTGTGTGTGGTAGTAATTGCTGTCTGCTGAGCTCGTCCGTAGGGTACAATAGGTCTCACATTTGCGAGAGATTAAGCTAATGGCAATGTAAATGACAATGCCATTCATTTATCTGTTTTCAAAACCAACACATAAATACAAATGTTGTCATTTACAATGCCAATAGCTCTAACTTTTCCAAAGGCGAAACCATTGCATTGTAAATGCTTGTTTACCATTGAAAAGGGGCAATCACCAAGATTTGTGGTGGGACACTATAAGACCTTCTTATGTTGTTCTGGGCAAGGATTGTTACTAAAGACCCAATGAATGCATTTTCAGCCATATAGGCGCCAAGAGCTGAAAGGTTTCCTGTAGCTATGTGTTTTACTGCAGCTTTTATTTTAGCCTCTAGGTGGAGTGTAGCTAAGTCTTCTCTATTTATATATGCTTCTAGTACACACTCATGTTTATCACATGGTGCTTTGTATAGATCACAGTATTAGTCAGTAAATACTTGATTCATTTCAGACTACAAGTACACTACTGGCCCTGTGTCATGGCCGCACAATAGGAGATATCGACTCCTCGAATCACAGGCATCATGGCCTCCCAAAGTATTTCGGCCACCTTTACCGATCCTACATTGGTCTCTATATATTGCTCTATTTCTTGGTTTATGTGGGTCTGGTACTGTTCATCTTGTTGTTGCAAGGGGGAGATGCGCCAACTAAAGTGCTGCCGCTCCGGGCCCATCCGCAAACCCAGCACTGCCGGAGAGTGGTCGGACATGCTCCTTGGGAGGATCTCCACATTGGTCACTCTATGGGCTGCTCTGGATGGGATAAAAATATAATCGAGGTGGGAAAAGGGGTCATGCGTCCCCGAATAGTAGGTATACCCATGTGCCTTTGAGTTTAATCTCCTCCATGTATCTGTCCAGGACAATCCTGCCACCAAGGAGTTCAGCTTTGTAGCTTGATGACTATATGGTTGCCCGATTCTCGCCATCTATCCTTGGTGAGATCCAGAACATCATTCCTGTCTCTACCCACCACCTCTAATCCCTTTGGCAGCTCAGACCACAGAGACATTATAAGCTCAACCAATGACCACGATACGGGCGGGGGGGGGGGGCATACACACTGCCTAGGAGCACTCACTCCCCATAAAGAATCCCTGAGATAAAAACATACTTCCCCTGTGTGTCTGTCCATGTTTTCTCGTGTTGATACAGGACTGTACGGTGAACCAAAATGGCAACCCCCTGGACCCACTAGTGAACCTGTAGTGATAGGCCTGGGCAAAGCTATATCTGAGCAGGCATTTTACTTTATTACCCAAGAAATGGGTCTCCTGCAGCAGCAGGACATCTGTCTTGTATCTTTTGGCTTGTTGGAGTAATGCACCACGTTTTATCTTATCTAATGCTCCCCTTACATTCCAACTAACCACTCGGAGTCCGTCCCGTAGGGCCGCTGATCTATTTACCTGTGTCCCATGTGTGGTCTGATTATATATGTGAAGGCAGGTAGTAACCACTAATTGGGCAACCGTGATGAGAAAAATGGTTGCAGCACATAAAACAATTAACCCATTCCCAACTCCGCCCCCGACTCCCTAAACCTCATAACAGATGAAGTACCTGTCGCGGTCGGCATAAGGAGCGGCCCCCAGCAGGAGCCCACTACCTCTCCCCGATATCCAGCCTACAAGCATCAGGCGTTCCCTTTGACTATATACAGTCCAGTTATGGTACTAGCGCCATATCATGTGCTGCCACTATCAAATTTGCTCCTTCCATGACCCCTCCCGATGTCACTACACGGCCTCCGTCTCTGCTAGGGGTGTTGAGGCGTCTCTTTTAACGTCACTGTGTGATTTGGAGCGTCTGTGTGATCTCGATCTGTTGTTTCCTTTTTTCTTTGGCTTTAATTGTTTGGTGATTGCGTCACTTGAGGATGAGTCCGATTCCTGACCGGGCAGTGTGTTGAGCGGATTTAGATGGTTTCATCTGTCCATGCAAAGACTTCCTCCATTGACTCGAAGAATAGTGTGCGGGACCGGTACACCACTCTCAACCTAGCTGGATAGAGCGGCATAGGGGAGCTTCATATCCCGTAGGCGGGCCGTGGCTGCCGTAAAAGATTGTTTCCTCTGTTTAACCAGCCTTTTGTAGTCCGGGAATATATGCATACATGAGGGACCCCTCATTGCTTGGCTAGTGGGTGCCCCGCTACCTGCCTTATTTCAGGCCCAGATTTTTTGGTGCCCGGGCCCAAACCACATCGCGGTCCATTACTAGCTGAGCAATGATTGCCTTATGAATGAGGTACATCTGCTGGGCCTTGGTTGCATGCTCCACTCAATGCGGCGAGTGTTTCCACTGCTCACCACCCTATTGGGCCTTCCACCCAGAACGCCAGGCTTCAATTAGTGACCGCTGGTCAGAGGCCATCCTCTGGCTGGCTACCGGCCCTTAGGCCTGCTCGCCGTCACTCCCTAGATCTTAAGGCCAAGTCGAGGGGTCCCCTGCCTCACTCTTCATGAGGCGCGGCCTCCTGGTGCTCCGTCTCACCTTTTCCCGGCGTTGCAGTCAGCTGCCGATAGTCGGGTCCCCTCTCTATTCCCTCTGCAGGAATTCTCTTTTCGGCTGCTGCTCCGCATCTCCAGCCACTGTATTCACCTGCCGGGCTTCCCCTGGAGGTCTTTTAATAGTCTTGCACTGCTGCGATGCAACTGTCTTCCAAGTGGCACCCGCCGCTGGGCCTCCACCGTATTTAACTGCCACTGTCCAGTGTGTCTTCGCTCGTAGGCTTTCAGCCATCGCGCCTCCGTGGTCTCACCCCCTCTCTGCACGGCTCGCCTGCTCGTTTGTCTCTGGCGTGTCTCTTGAGTTGTTCGACAGTGCCAGGAGGGGGAATGCTATCTTTATAAGGCCTTCAGGGTAGGATTAATACAGGATATTCTTATGGGCTGTGGGAGCTCACCTAAAGCACGTCCGCCATGTTGGACCGTTAGGCCACGTCCTCCATCATCAAATGTTTTGACACTTTCTTTCTCCTTGTGCAGATGCCAACGCCTTTTGACCTTCCTTATCGGGATATTTACATTAAACTAAAGATCTTCCTCAGGGTTGTTCACAGTTGTAGGACACCCACCCTCGGCCTAAATGTAGTTGACTTTGATTTTATAATTTTTCATAATTTTAACTTATTAGACGATCCTTCGTCTCCTATCACTTGGTCTGACCACTTCCTTCTTAAAATTGATATCCCCCACTCTGGCTCAACCACCCGGGCGGTCGTAGGGCAAAAGACCTCCAGCTATAGAGCCTTTCATAAAATATTCATCTTTAAGTTAGCCGATGCCCTAGGACGATCCCTTCCAGAGCTATCTAATATCACGCCCTCAAATAGAATCTTAGCTTCATATCAACATCGAGGCAGGGGCTTCGGTTGTCACCCTCTCCTCTAAAAGGTCGGCTCCCAGGTTTAGTGATCTTCTTAGAACCAGTGAAAGGAACTGTAGAAAAAAGGAACGGAAATGGCGCAAATCCTACCTGCCAGAAGACAGGAAGGTTTACAAAGAAAATTTAAAAACACACCATTCTTTGGTAAAAACAGCCAAAAATAACATTTTCCAAACCAAGATTGAATCTTCCCAAAACGAAAGTAAAGAAATCTTCATGATAGGGAAAGCCTTCACATCACCGAAAGCCGGCTCGATTGAAGGGACATGCACAGAAGAATGGTCCGGCCAACTACACGCCTATTTCTCTGCTTCCGCCCCTCTCTAAGGTACTAGAGCAACATGTAAACAAGACCCTGCAAAAACACGTTGAAGATGGGAAGCTTCTCCATGAATCCCAATCCAGCTTTAGGGCTAACCAGTACAGAGTCAGCTTTGTTGGAAGTGACTGAGTTAATTAGGGGCATACTGGACCAGGAGGCAAGGCCGTTCTGATATTGCTCGACCTGTCGGCAGCCTTTGATACGGTCCCACACGATAGACTCTTAAACTGGCTCAAAGACATAGACCTGTGCGAGATCGCCTTGACATTTATGTCCTCCTTTTTGGGTACTACATCTCAGGATATCTGGCTCCCTCTGTTTTCATCTCCGGTGCCTGCTTCTGAAGTTGGTGTCCCTCAGGTCTCCATTCTCAGCCCTATTTTTATATTTTATCTATAGAATTATATTTTATTAGAACTATTCCTCCAATTGTACTCTGCACTACTCTACACATTTCTGCAACCTGCACCCATTTCTCACTTTTATCTCCTGTAATTCACTGACTGCTACCCCATATAGTGTAGGTTTATATTTTATCAAAACCTCTCCTCCAAGTATACTCTGCACCACTTTGCACAATGCTGCAACCTGCACCCACTTATCACTTTTATCTCATGTAATTTACGGACTGCTAACTCATAAGTGCCTGCCTATTTTTGCAGTCTTCTACCTCTACTTGTATCTTGTACCTTGCTACTTACAATTAGTTTGTGTATTTAAACACTCGTGTGACCAAGTGCCTGCATTGTAGTGAAACATTATACCTCTATATGTATTGTGTATATTTTCGTTTTCGTAAACTTGCACATTTCTCACTTTTCTTCACTGTCAATGTACCGAGCGCTACCTCAAATTGTTCTGGCGAATAACTTGTATTGATATTGCTCGATATGCACCGTTTGACGCCATTTATATTTTTAGATTTTTGTATATTTCGGTACATTGTGTAAGCTGTACCGACTGCTACCTCATATTTCTTCTTTCATTAGTGTACACTGTGTAAGCTACACCCATTCACACTGTTTATTTTTGGTTGGCACAGATTGCTACCTCCTTATCTTGATTATTTTGACTATCTTGTTACTCACTAGTGGCATTCGTATACCACGTAATTTACTGTCGGCATAGTGCTTTTCTCAGATTGCTACCCCTATATGTTGTCTATTTTTGTTACTCACTAAGGTCACTTGTGTACCATGTAACCTACTGTCTGCATTGTTCTTTGCGCACGTGTCACACTATCATCTACCCTCCCACACCTTTACCGCCACACTCACCTACACATATACCGCCATCCCAGCATGGAGCCCATCGGCAAGCACACATATAAAATCAACTACCCATCCGCACTCACCAAAAAAGCCGCTAAACGCTTTAAACACAACTTCCTGAGGTCTCACCCTGAAATCCCCTTTGTCGACACCTACTTCTCACCAGTCAATGGATCCCTTAACATCGATATCATCTTCCACACCTCTCGCAGAGCTCAATGGAGAGAAACGTTCCTCACCCTACTCACTGTCACCACCACCAGGAAATCCGCTCACTGCTTAACTCTCTCCATCACACCTTCCCAACTCTTCCTAGGCAGAACCACCATTACTATCTACAATAACGGCATTGTCCTAATTCAATCCACAGACAGGAACCTGGAACTACTAGACAACCTGTTCCCCACTTTCAAAGAGAACCTCTCCAACCATCGGACCTCCACTCACATCCCCTCCAGTATTATCACCCCAGACCTCACAGCCCCCACCGACAACTCTTCTTACCTGGCTCAGCACCAGAACGACATGCACCTCACCTCCTCCCCCAACACACCAGTCACTCACCCACCTGCTGCAACCACCCCACACTCCGCAATCACAGACATAAATAACCTCCCATCACACACCAACCGACCCCACACTCCCACCCCGGTGACCCCCTCTCATAATACCCCCACCCATCCTCTCCCCCCTGACACCATAGACCCCGCCCACAACCCCTCTAACCTACTTCAGCACCAGATCGACACTCATAGCGACAATTCCCACACCCTGTCCCCCCCCCCTCTCTCAGCCCCCACTTTCACACGCTAACTAAGCATGCAGCGCACACCACATCTACTATCTTAACTCCCCAGTCCCACGACAGGACCACCTCCAACCTCAACTCCCCCCCCACTCTCAGCCCTCACTTCCCTTCAGGCTCCCCTTTCACCACCATCATACACTCCACTTCCACCCCGCCCTCTCCCCCTGCCATGAATCCCCGTCTCCACGCCTCCAACCTCCTCCATACTTCATCCACTCCCATCGCCCCCTTACCCTCTCTCCCTAACACGTCCACCCCCAACACTAATACTCACCCCACGCTAGACAAGATTATGTCCTTCCTCCTACAACTCAAAGAAGAAATTCACACCATCAGGGAAGACATGCACACCATCAAAGAGCTGCTCACCACACCCCCTAGACTCGCCTCTCTCACCACCACCCCCCCTCTCAACCTGCTACCCTCCCGTCCCGACGACGCTCCTAAGCCACGTCCCTCACACCGGACCGCGATCCATGCCCACAATCGCAACAAGCACAACCGCTGCACTCACTGGACCGCAATCCCCGCCCACAATCGCAACAACCGCCCCCTTCGTACATGCAACCCTCTCTCGGACCTCGACACCCTCTCCCTCCTCCGCTCCTACGACCAAGCTCCCCTAAACATCACAACTGCCTCGCACCTCCCCATCCCCACAATACACTCAAATCCCCGTAGATCCTCCACTCTTAACAACAGAATATCCGTCCCAAATAACCGTAGAAAAGTCCCCCTCTCTCTAGTACCCTCTTCCTCTCCAGACACACCCCGTCTCAAATGCACTCTCCTAAACTGCAGATCGGCTTCTAAACACTCCTCCGCCATCGCTGATCTCATCCTAAGATTGGACCTTGACCTAATCATCCTGACTGAAACCTGGTTAACCGAATCCTCTACACCTATAATGGACATTCTGGTCCCCCCTAACTACCACATCATTAGGCTTGACAGGTCTGGCAAGATAGGTGGCGGAATCGCATGCATATACAGGAACAGCCTTTCTGTACTGACAGTTTCCGTGCCGTCCCTACCCTCCCCAACTTCCTACGAATACATCTGCCTCGATATCATCAGTGATGGCAAACCGATATGCTCTCTCCATGGCATTTACCACCCTCCCAGAGACCACCTCATCTTCGCCCAACAAATGATGGACCTGATTTCAACCAACGCAGGACGACAGCTCACCCAAATATACCTGGGTGACTTCAACCTCCATTGGAACGACCTTAACGATGCGGTGGTAAATAGTCTTAAAAGCTTCCTCAGCGCACTGGTCCTCACACAATTATGCAACAGCCCGACCCACAAGAAAGGCTCTATCCTCGACCTTATCATCGCCAAAGAGGGCGCTACTCAACTTGAGACTATTCAACCCTGTGACTGGTCAGACCATCATATTGTTACATTTCACATCAATGAAAAAGTCAAACTCAACTCGGTTCAACCCACCAGACCTAAAGTCTGGAAAAGAGACCTGAAAAAACTCAACCCATTATCCTTACCCCCGAACAGTCGCGACCTCCTACTCCCCCCTGCTGGCGTTACAGATCTCCAATCCCTGACTGACCACTATCTGAGCGCCGTGACCTCAATAATTAATGAGGCTGCTCCCATGCAGCTAAAAAGAGTCTCCGCTAAAATCTCCAACCCATGGTACGACGGGAGTCTCAATGAAGATAGACGAGCCATGAGATTGGCAGAGCGCACCTGGAGGTCAGCTCCCTCTGCACTACACCTGAAAACCCTGAAGAAAAAGAGAAACGCCTACTTCAGGAAAATAAAGCGCTCAAAAGCAAACTTCTTCAGCCTCCAGCTCGACCAAGCAAAAAATTGCCCTAGAAAACTCTTTGAGTTAATCAGAACACAAGCCAAGGAACAGCCCCAACCTCTCAGTACCTTGCACGAAGCACCCTCCTGTGAAGACTTCGCCAGCTTCTTTACCCAAAAAACTGACAACATAAAGAATGATCTCCGCGCTGATGCAATACTCCACAACACACTCAACTGCATAACACCCACCGAACCTAAAAACAATGCAACATGGTCAACCTTTGAAACCTACTCCGAAGAAGAAATAGGCAAACTGCTCAACACCTTGAAACCTTCCAATCACCTCACGGATCCCCTCCCTGCTAACGCTGTCAAAGATTTCATCCCACTGCTCCTTCCTCTCTGGACTAAAATCATCAACAGCTCGCTCCAAGAAGGAACCATCCCTGACTCCCTCAAAGTTGGACAAGTCACACCTTTGCTAAAGAAACCTACTGCCGACCCATCCGACCTAAACAACTACCGTCCCATTACCAATATTCCCACTCTCGCCAAATTATTGGAAAAATGCGTTCAACTACAACTGACTAAACATATCGACCTGTTTGATCTCCTCAACCCGCATCAATCAGGCTTCCGAGCAGGACACAGCACTGAAACTGCTATGACTCACATAATTGACGACGCCCTTCAAATCCTAGATCAAGGTGATACCTGCCTCCTCATCCTGCTTGATCTCTCTTCGGCATTCGACACCGTCAAACATGAGAAGTTACTCGATCTTCTGAGCACAAGAATGGGTTTTTCTGGGACTGTTCTCAAGTGGTTCACCTCCTTTTTACACAACAGGTCGCAGAAATTCAAGAGTAACAACCTGATGTCCTCTCCAATACCTGTGTCGTTAGGCGTCCCCCAAGGATCTTCCCTATCACCAACCCTGTTCAACCTAGTTATGGAACCTCTCACCACCTTGCTTCAAGCATCCAATGTACTTTTTCACATGTACGCAGATGACACCCAACTATATCTCAAATTACAATCCCCCAACGACATTCTACTACTGAACTCTACGATTAGAAGCACCCAATCCTGGCTTGCTGATAATCATCTCAAACTCAATGCTCTGAAAACAGAATTCCTGCTGATCGCACCTCCCGCGAAGATCCCCATCACGCAAACCTGGCTTAAACAGTTAACGGCACTCAATGTCCAACCCATCATAGTGGACTCAGCGAAATCTTTAGGCATAACCCTCGACTCCAACCTTAACATGCAGCATCATATCAGCAAGGCTACTAAGGGAGCGAACTTCCAAATCAATACACTGAGGAAACTTAAACCCTTCCTACCAGCCAAAGACTTCCAAACTGCAGTACAAGCTCTAGTAATCCCACGAATTGAATACGGCAGCACCGCCCTCTGCGGTCTCCCGTTAACCAGCACTGCACCACTAAGAGCCTCTCTAAACGCTGCAGCCAGACTCATCACTGGATCAAAAAAACACTCACACATCACCCCTGATTTGAAATCACTGGACTGGCTGCCTTTTGAAGCCAGAATACATTTGAAAATCGCCTGCATGACACTCAAGGCTCTACATCTGAGCTCTCCCGGATATCTCACTCAGAAGCTGTCAATCTCTGGCGGCTCTAGAATCACTAGAGGCACAGACAATCTTCTGCTAAAACCTCGAAGATTCCGGAAGGCAAAAACATATAAACGCTCTTTCTCAGGAATGGCACCCAGGATCTGGAACTCACTCCCTCCTGAAACCAGACTCCTCTCCTCCTTCACACTTTTTAAGAAAGAAGTAAAAGCAATTTTTATGGCCAAATACACTTGACCTATTAGCGTGGATTTGGAAAGACCCTACTCCGACCTGTATTACTCTGTTCGAACTCTATGACTATGTATTTCACCTGAATTATTGTCGCTACTAACTATCTACTGTATTATTGATGCTACTGACTATCTATGCACACATTTAACTGTTATATTTGTATTATTGATGTGCTGTACTACTTATGTGTAACCCCACTCTCTTGCTGGCATTCCCAGCCGTGTAAAGCGCTCTGATATCTGCAAAGATCCTGTTCGCGCTATATAAAACTTTCAAAATAAAATAAATAAATAAATAAATACCTTCTTTAATATATCTATCTATCCTCCCTTGCATCCATGGTAGAGGAAGAGGGCGCCAAGATTGTTTCCTATGCTGACGACACTCAGCTGATATTCACCTGTGATAAAGGCTTAGACTTTGATGGCAAAAGGATCAGGGCCTGTCTAACGAAGGTGTTCAACTGGCTTAAGATAAATCAATTTTAAGTGTAATCCAGACAAAACGGAAGTGGTTTTCTTTGGAAACCCAGATATTATTGAATGGAGCCCATGGTGGCCCGAAGATCTTCAAGATCCATCCGTAGAAAAGGAGAAAGCTAAAAATGTAGAAATTGTGATTGATAAATCACTCACCATGCACTCCCAGATTCATAATCTTACTGGCACTTGTTTCGGCATGCTCCATATGCAAAAAAAAAATTCCTGCCACTACTTCCACTGGAGAGCAGAAAGATAGTGGTGCAGGCGATGGTAACCTCAAAGCTTGATTATGTCAACTGCCTGTATCTTGGTCTTCCTAAATCTCTGATCCAGCGTTTACAAGTGGTCCAAAACATGGCGGCCAAAGCCATCATTAAACCCAAACCCAGATCTAATATGACTCTGGGTCATGCATCCCTCCATTGGCTCCGCATAAAAGAACGGACAGATTTCAAAGCCCTTACCATCTTTTTCAAAGCGTTTCACAAAGTAGGAGCCGGCTACCTAATAAAACAGGTTAGACCTCTGCACTCTTCTAATGCCAACCTGGCCAATGTCCTCAGGATACGCCTGGCATGTACGGGAGGTAGATCCTTTGGCTTCCTAGGTGCGGAACTGTGGAACAGCCTTCCGGAGGCCTTGAGGTTAAAACACAGACCTACTTTCCTTCAGAAAGAATATAAAAACTTGGCTTTTTAATCATTAACTGGGTCTTTTTCACTCTTTCTCCCACCGCTGTCCAGACCCTTGGACACTCTAGCTTGAGTAGCTGTGCGCTCTAACAAATATCATATTTCATTTCACTTAGAGAACTCCAATGAGTAGCTTGAGTCCCTCTCCTGTTATCTGAAGTAGAACCTGCTTAGTCACATATATATATATATATATATATATATATATATATATATATATATATATATATATATATATATATATATATATATATATATATGTCAGAGTTCCATCAGGGCCAGCGGTAACGTCTTCACTGCCTCTGGTTCACCTACGCTTAGGAATACTTTTCTCCATTGTGCGGGTGGCAATCCCCACTTACTCTCGGAAGGTTAACCGCTTGGTCTCCAATTTCTTCCTTATACTGGCATGCAAACATTGGTTCCTAATCCCAACGGGTTTGCTATTTGTATTATGCCAGTGAAGTATAGACGCGGCCTCTGTGCTTCTTTCATATTCGCAATCATCATCCAGTTGTATTTTTGTGCGATTAGTATTGGGAGACTAGATATTCACCAAGACCTCATCTTCCATCTTACTTGCAAGTGACTGTAATAAACAAACTTCCTTATTAATAGCTGTCTGTCCAACCTGAAATGAGACACCAGGATGAACCCAGATACAATCTCCCTTGCACACAAAAAGAAGCGTATGCAAAATAACTGTCTATAGTCTACTTCCCGCTTTTTATGAAGTTGGTTTTCTGAAGATAGAAAATGTGGGCCCATCTCTTCTCTAAGCCTGAATTTCATACTCCTTAATAGCAGTGCTCTTTCCACTGACCTTCAAAGTTTTAAAAAAATCATTTAACCAGGTTGCTTATCTATGATAGGTAGTGAATCTAAACCCAGGCTCTGAGTCTTGGGCTGAAGCGGTGGACCGCCAAGGTTCCCATCCTCTACTGTTTCCCTTATCAGAGTTCTCCCTGCTCACCAATTTCTGAATTGAGTATAACCACTTGCAACATCTTTAGGACTATAACCATGAAACCCTTCCCGGGAACTGTAAGGTGACAGCCTAATATCCATTGTTAACTATACCAAGTAAGTATAAGTTCCTAACCCACAATACCAGGGGAGAAGCAAGAGGACCGTGTTGCAATACTCATGCTCGGCTACACTCAACTACACACATTTTTAAAACATTTTATAAGCTTCTTTTTATTGGGTACATATTCAAAGAAAAGCAGACTAATATACCAGAGCAGCTACAAATTAAAGTGGTGAATATATCCAACTTACACAAAGTGGTGAATATATCCAACTTACACAATATGATCGAGCCCCAGACAAGATAGCTCTCCTTCTATGTATATTAAATGTAACATTTCTGGTAGTGTCAGTCCCCGAGGAAATTATTATGTGAGCAGTGCATGTACTACATCTGTAAACATTCCACTTGCCCCAAATCTTCTCCCATTTGCGGTAGCAAACCTTGCTTTCTTATACACCATCTCTGCCACCATACACCATTCCCTGTCCCATTTCTAGTCTCTAAGTGGTGCGGTGGTTGCCCCATGAGTGGGCTATGTTTCGTTTCGCAACCATCATGTCTAGGGTGACCCAAATCTGTTCCATGCGGCACAAATCCATAGTCTCCCACACATTTACGAGACATCATTTATCTGAAGAAGTCAGGTCACCACCACAGACATTGTACGTACAAGCCAGCACTGATCCCCAAAAAGCCTTAATTACTGGACAATCCAGATAAGATGAAAGAAGGAATCCTCTTATCCACAATGTCGGAGACAGGCTGGGTCAGGTCTCCTGCCCATCTTGACCATGGTGTTGCAGGATAGGTAGGATTTGTGCAGTATTTTGAGTAATGTAAATGTAAATGTAAATTGATACTTGTATAGCGCACTACTCACCCGCAAGGGTCTCAAGGCGCTTGTACGAATACCGCTGTGGAACCCATCCTGGCTTTCCCTGTGAGGCGTCCACTCCTGGGCACCCCCAAGGTGGAGGCCAGGCATCCTTAGCGTTGTGGGGGCCGTTGTGGAGATTAAGCAAGCTATTGCCCAGAGTTGCAGAGTGGGACTCCATGATTGGAATAGGCACCGAGGCGAAAATTATCAGGTCCGTGGAATTTTGAGCCCAAGACCCGCCGAGGCAGGGAATTGAACCCTGGTCCCGGGCTAGACCTCTGTATCAGGGTCTGCCGCTCTAACCATTGAGCCACACTTCTCCACGAGTTGGACAAGTCGAAACTTTGCTCTGATTGCCAGCTCTGTAGGGGAGGCTAAGGCCTCATCTGCAAGGTCTCCCAGGTCAGCCTCCCAACGACTCCATAACTAAAGGAGTGTCTCAGGGGAGTTATTGATCAGTTTCGTGGAATGTCAGGGAGATTGCTTTACGGCTCATATGATCATCTAATAGCCTATCATACAGTGGTGATGATACAGGAATGTCCTCCCCCTGGGGATCGCTGCCTGCAGAGAATGCAGGATCTGTAGATAACGAACGTTTTCTGTGGCGACGAGGTCATACTCTCTCTGTAGTTCAGAGAATGGCAATACAGCAACTTTTGACTCTGCTGACAGGTAGGTCGCCCCCCCAGCCGCCACACGGTCCTCCTGTGTGTGTAGCTCCCCCCGCTGTATCCGGCTCCTGCAGACTGGTGCTACGTGAGTCCTCCTAGGCTTCTCTCTTAGGCTGTGCTCTTCCACTACTACTGTTGTGCCCTTTTGTGCCCCCTTCCCCCGTTTTTACTTTCTGTGCCCCCCTTTTTACCTGCTCTGTATTGTTGCCACCGTCACTGTTGCCTGTTTATTTCCTGGTATTCTGACGTTTTTTTCCCACCCTCTGTGCCCCCCTTCCCCGTTTTTGTCTTCTGTGTCCCTTCTCTCGCTCCCCCTCCATGCCATCTTCCCGCCGCTACGTCCCTGCGGCCCCGCCCCCCGCTACCCCATCCGCCACCCCGCTCCCGCCTCCCAGCTGATCCTCCCTCCCACAGCCCCTCATATGGAGGCCACGCAGCGGGCGCACCGAAGGCTCACCTAAGGAAAGCCTGTCCGCGCCTGGACCACGCCCAGCGCCAGAACCCCTGGCCCCCGCCAGGGTACCCGACTGAGATACGACTCCTCCACCCTCAACGCATTTAACACCGGACGACCGCCCGCCTGCTACCGAGCCACCCCGAAATGCACCCACGGACCCTTCACCGGTCAAGCCTGCAAATTCACCTGCCTCCGATCCTGCCCCCCGCCAGCCAGACCAAGAAACAACGACAACCACCTCAAGTGCATCCTCCTCAACACCCGCTCCATCCACAAGCACGCCGTCGAACTCTGGGACCTCCTCGACTCAACAACACCAGACGTCACCTTCCTCACGGAGACCTGGATGAACGCGTCCTCAGCCCCAGACATCACCATAGCCATCTCGGACGGCTACAAGATCACCCGGAAGGACCGCACCAACCAAACCGGAGGAGGAATCGCCATCATCTACAAGAACACCATCAACGTCACGACAAACGCCAAAGACACACTCTCCAACGCCGAACACCTACACTTCCAAATACCCACCGACCTCAAGACCACCCTGAGAGGAACGCTCATTTACAGACCCCCGGGCCCGCGCACACAATTCAGCAAAACCATTGCCAACTTCATAAGCCCGCACGCCCTAGCCTCACCAGAATACATCCTCCTAGGGGACCTGAACTTCCACCTAGAGAAAAACAACGACAACAACACCACCACCCTGCTCGACAACCTGGCCAACCTCGGACTCAAGACACTGGTGGACACACCCACCCACCTTGCCGGCCACACGCTCGACCCCATCTTCTCCGCCAGCAACCACGTCTCCTCCAGCCATTCCACAAAACTACACCGGACCGACCACAGATGCATCCACTTAACCTTCAAAAAGAATACATCCCACCACCGCACACAACAAATCCCCTGCAGATGCTGGAGCAAAATCACCACAGACCAGCTCCTCTCATCACTAAGCCAGAACCCGCCAGCTAACACCTCTGACCCCAACAACGCAGCCCACAACCTCGCACAATGGATCACCAACTGCACCGACGACCTCGCTCCACTGAAGAACCCCCCAGGCAAGACCGGCAACAGGAAAACATCATGGTTCACAGACGCCCTCAAAGAATCAAGAAATCCTGCCGGACCCTCGAAAAAACGTGGCGCCACGATCGGACTTCAGAAAACATGACAGCCCTCAAAAACGCCACCCGCGAACACCACCAGCTGATCTGCTAGACAAGAACACCCACAACAGCAAGGAACTCTTCAGCATCGTCAAAGAGCTCTCCAACCCCAGTGCCAGCAACAACGACATCACACCATCACAAGACCTCTGCAACTCCCTCGCCACGTTCTTCCACCGTAAGATCGCAGATATACACAACAGCTTCCGCCTCCATTCACAGAACCAATGACCCCTACCACCACCCTCAGCGCATGTACACCCATCAGTACTGAAGACACCACCCACGTCATGAACACCATCCACTCCGGCCCCCCCTCTGACCCATGCCCCCATCACATTTTCAACAAAGTCTACAGCATCATCGCACCCCACCTCCGGAACGTCATAAACAGCTCCTTCACGTCAGCCACCTTCCCAGAGAGCTGGAAGAACGCAGAGAGCAACGGCCTACTGAAGAAACCCACGGCGGATCCCAAAGACCTCAAGAACTTCCGCCCCATCTCGCTTCTTCCCTTCCCGGCCAAAGTCATCGAGAAGACCGTCAATAAACAGCTGACCGCTCTCCTCGAGACAAACCACTCGCTCGACCCGTCCCAGTCCGGATTTCGAGCAAACCACAACCAAAACCGCTCTCATCGCAGCCACCGATGACATCAGGACCATGATGGACAACGGAGAAACAAACACCCTCATTCTCCTAGACCTCTCGGCAACTTGTGACTCCGTATGCCATCGCACCCTAATATCCCGCCTCTTGCATACTGGGGTCCAAGGAAAGGCCCTGGAATGGATCCCCTCCTTTCTCTCCGACAGAACCCAGAGAGTTCGCCTCCCTCCCTTCCGCTCAACGGCCACCGAGATCATCTGTGGCGTACCCCAAGGCTCCTCGCTCAGCCCAACACTCTTCAATATCTACATGAGCCCCCTCGCCGCCATTGCACGCAAACACAACATCAACATCATCTCCCACGCCAACGACATCTCCCTCACCAAGGACCCAGCCACCGCCAAAACCAACCTCCAGGAAGGAATGAAAGACGTCGCAGAATGGATGAAGCTCAGTCGCCTGAAGCTGAACTCTGACAAGACGGAGGTCCTCATCCTCGGACAATCCCCCTCCGCCTGGGACATCTCCTGGTGGCCCACAGCGCTGGGCTCCGCGCCTACTCTCACGGACCACGCACATAACCTAGGATTCATCCTGGACTCTTCTCTCTCGATGACCAGGCAAGTCAACGCCGTCTCTTCATCCTGCTTCAACACCCTGCGCATGCTCCGAAAAATCTTCAGGTGGATCCCCACTGAAACCAGAAAGACCGTCACTCAGGCCCTCGTCACCAGCCAACTGGACTAACGCCCTTTACGCAGGAACCACAGCCAAACTTCCGAAATGACTTCAGCGCATTCAAAATGCCTCCGCCCGACTCATCCTAGACATCCCCCGCCACAGTCACATATCCGCCCACCTAAGAAACCTGCACTGGCTCCCCATCAATAAGAGGCTCACGTTCAGGCTCCTCACCCACGCACACAAAGCGCTCCATGACAAAGGACCCGAATAACTCAACGACCGCCTCTCATTCTACACCCCCACCCGCCTGCTCCGCTCAGCCAGCCTCGCCCTCAACACCGTTCTGCGGACCCACAAAACCACCGTTGGAGGAAGGTCGTTCTCCTACCTGGCTGCAAAGACATGGAACTCACTCCCCGCACACCTTCGACTGACCCAGGATCATCTCGCCTTCAGGAAGCACCTCAAGACCTGGCTATTCGAGCAATGACAGCACCCCTCCCTTTAGCGCCTTGAGACCCTCACGGGTGAGTAGCGGGCTCTACAAATGTATTGATTGATAGATTGATTCCATTAGGCCGGAGATACCCTACCTTAGAAATGCATATCTTGTCCCATTGATCAAACCTGGCCTTAATCCCTGCATGCCTAGTCTCTCAGAGTCCCACCGTGGTGTGGCCTAGGTAATCCTACTTCCCCAACCTACTGCTTTGTGTGTGGTATGCCAAAGCTGGACTGTGAATGCCATAGGTCCCGTGCTTAAGAGAAGTATAAAGTGCTTGTTTATAAGCCCCAGGTTGCAAGGAATATCGGTTCATAGAGTACACGTCTGTGGGCCGATGCACCCATTGATTTGATCGCCGATTGTGTCGCCCAATAGTACTTTTGGATATCTTAAAGAGCTATTCCTCCAAAAGTAGTTCAAGTTAATTTATTTAATTCTATTTGAGGAGCTCCTCCATCCCACAACATGGCTCTAACTTTGTTCTCTATGGTTTTGAAATAGGTTTCGGGGACAGGGAAAGGTGCGTTTTGTACCACATATAAAAACTGCTGTAAAGCTATCATTTTAAACAAGGCCGCTCGTCCGAGCAGGGAGAGTGGGAGAGATCTTTAATGGTGAACGTCTCCTTAGAGTCGTTGTAGAGGGCCTTGAAGATTATTGATATTGAATATTTCTGGGTCGGTGGTGACATAGAAGTCAAGGTAACAGAAGCATTCAAACTCTACACATGCCTCACAGCCCGGCGGCAAAACTGGGGCCTCACTGTGAAGAACACATAGGGCCTGATTCTGATGCGGGTTGGAAAGCTTCCCGACCGAATCGGTTTGGAAATGGTTTCTGACACACTCGGATCGGGAGAGTCCAAACCGCATCATAATTGAGCCCTGGGTCGGGAAGACACGTTCCCGATCCGATTTGGAAGGAGCAAATGCCATTAGGAGGCCATCCTAACCGTATCAGAATCAGGCCCTAGGTTGGAATGCTTTCCTAACCGCACCAGAATCCGGCCCCAAGTGTTGATTTAGACCAATTAATAACATATCCCGAATATTTACCAAAGGTGGTGATTATATCTAATATTCTATAGATGGCCGATTGTGGAGCTGCAACGTACAACAGAATATCATCAGCACAGAGATATTCTGCCTTTCCATTCTTCTGTCCAACACAAGCCACAGATCAGGGGATCTATGCTGACCCAGTCTGCTAATGGTTCTAGAATCAGAGCTCATAGAAGTGGTGAAAGAGAGCATCCCTGTCTGGTCCCTCTTTGTAGGGGGGACTCCAGAGAAGTTTTAGCTTTCACAACCACTCAAGCTAGGGGATCTGTATATAGCAGCTGCACCCATGATGGAAAATTGGGGCCACAGCTCATGCCTTCCAACACTGCAAAGTGGTATGACCATTCAACAGAGTCAAGGGATAGAATTACTGAATCTTTCTAGATCTTATCAAACCGTTCCAACACTCAGTGGAGTGGCCGTAGGTTTAGAGCCCTATTTCAGTTCTGCATGAAGCCGGATTGGACGGGATGTACTAATTTATTGACTATTTGTGAGTCTAAGAGCAAATAATTAGCAAGGATTTCAGGCTCTGCTTTGAGAATTGAGATAGGTTTGTAGAAAGAACACTTTTCCGCCAGCCCGCCATTCTTATAAATGAAAACTATTGAGGCTAGTCTCTGGTCTCTAGGGAGCACACCTCTTTCAAGACTGTCCATATACATCCTCAGCAAATGCGGCGTTATAATGGGTGTGGTAAGATTACAGAGTTCTATCAGGAGTCCTTTTGGCCCCATTTCCTTACCTTTAACTTATGGTACAAATTGTCTGGGCTATTTCTTGCTCAGTTGGATCGTTCTCCATGGATGCTTAATCCTCGCTGGAGAGGGTCGGGAGCTGCAAATCAAGGAGGAGTTTATGAGGGTTGTTTGCAATAATCTTACAGGCAGGAGAATAAAGCTGTGCATTTTAGTCCCGGAAGAAATCGTGGGGACCCGTAAGGGATTCTCCAGCCTCTGAACAAATACCAGGTACCACCGTCTTGCCCTCTCTCTCTTTTATCTAACCATGCGAGAAGTTTTCCTTCCTTGTCACCAAGTTCATATATGCAGTAAAGTGTTGCCCGATGACTAGTTTTAGCAGCGTCTGTCACTAAGGGCAAGATGTAGGTGGCCAAATACCGGTCAGTAACGGCCGATTTCGGCCGTTACCGACCGGTATTTGGAGTTTCAGATGTAGGGGGCCTTAAAAATTACAGATTCAGTAAATTTACTGAATCGGTAAATTTACCGATTCTGTAAATTACCGATTCGGTAAATTTACCGAATCGGTAAATCTAGATGTAGGTGGCACTGAAAACAGTGCCACAGGCCCTTAAGAATTTGTTATTTACCACAAAATAATCTTTTGTGGGAAGTAACAAATTCCAGTGTACATGCACATCTGTGCATGTACACCTGTGCCCTAAGGGCATGTATGTGTGCCACATGGCAGACAAGCCAGAATCAGGGGTGCAACAGGGTGTCAAAGTGACACCCTGTCCCCCTTGACAATTCAGTAATTTTACCGAATAGGTATTTTCCAATTCGGTAATTGACATTGATTCCTATGGGCCTCAAGACCCATAGGAATCAATGGTAATTACCGAATTATTTCCTACATCTCATTTACTGAATCTAGAATCCCGAATCGGTAAAATTCGGTATTCTAGAGTCGGTAAATGTGATTTATCTTCGTCGGGCCCTAAGTCTCTATATTCCTGTAGCTTAAGGCCCAAGTCATGCTTAGTGCCACCAGTTTTATCTATCCAGTATAGCCTCAACAGCTAGAGTATTGCTTTCAAGCCTCTCCACCATGGCCCTTGTCTCCTTTTTGTGCCTGACAGTCAGTGAAAGTGCATGTCCCCAACTGTTATATATACCTCCCAGAGAATTCAAGAGGACTCTACTGATCCCTATTGTCAATGAAATATTGTTCTGTGACTTTTAACAGGCCCTCTGTTTTGCCCTGGGTCTTGAGATCCCATGGGCTTATTGTGATGAGTTTTTGTGCCCGCTGCTTATCCAGACTTGATTGCCCAAACTGGAGAACGATCAGATATCGCCCTCGCCAAATGGCGCACATCGTGAAAAAATTAAATACCGTAGGCCAACGTTAAAATAAGGTTGATATGGAAAAGGCTTCCATGAACCCCCGAATGGAACGAGAAGTGCTGTACTACGGCTTGTTTGCTCACCAGAAATCCACTATCCCAGGGCTGAGAGGAAGTCAGTCAATTTGGTTCAGGAGGGGATCTTTTGTTGTGGGGGCAATCGATCTGTATTGTTACAAATTATCATATTAAAATCTTCCCCCATTAGGAGTTCTCCAACCGGAAGTTCTAGTAAATGTTTACCCAAAATTGAGAAGGTGACGCCATACAGCGCCAGTGGAATATACATAGACAGGATATTTATCGTCCCCCCTCCCACATCCCAGAAAGTGCTGCACATCTACCCAGTTGATCAGTCCAGGACTGGTTCACAGTAAAGGGTGGTTCTGGGGTAATACCCCTCATCAGCCAGGCTAGCTTGAATCCAGTGGCAAAGTGAGCAAGGGACCCATGTCTGGGCATACCCTGACAACTTAGGGTATGCCCAGACGTGGGTCCCATGCTCTCCATGCCACTGGAGTCAAGCTAGCCTAGCTGATAAGGGTTGATGCCCCAAAACCGGTCCCAGGATGCTTGTCTCCAGTCCAGGGAGGACCTGGCCTGGCAGTTCGGCCATGGGGAACAGTGTCAAGACTGATTTGCATATGGCTGGGTCTGAACTGGAATGGCATGGGGAGCAGAAAAACAATGGATTTAGGCCCAGACCTCTGTACTGGGGTGAATATTTGAGATTGTGCAGCATTCTGCCCATCAATTTTTCATTTTGCATTTTGACATACTGCAACACCACCCCCTTTTAATTCTGTCCGCCAATCCACTTACGTTTCCGTGACAAGATACCAAGATACGGATTTCAGAAACAGCTTTTTTAGTCATTATCGGGATGTATTACAGACCATTTATGTGTGTCTCCCATCATGGAGGACTCCCTCAAAGGTTTGTCTAAGCATGGACCGTTCACATATAACACATCAAAATTATCCAGTGTGGTACCCTCCCATCAAGTGAACTGGAGAACTGTTCTCTCAATTAACCACCCATCCTCCACCTCCCCCGTGTGTTGAAACTTACCATAACTATTTCCTGAGAGAGCAACCACCTCACCCCGTCCCTGCATGACGAACTTAAAACTGTCCACCCCCCAAATTTTGCAGAGGCCTGTCGCCCAACCTCAACTCAAAACTTGTGGAAGGTCTGTGGACAATCCTGCGTATCTCCCTCCACCTCCCAAAATACAAAAACTGAAAGATACCCCAGGCCCATAAAGTAAAAGAGGGTGCTTCTGGTGAATACCAATCTACAGCACATTCCGCCCTTTTATGACACCCATTTGTGGAAGTCTAACAAATAAGAGCCACCAATGAACTGTATCTATTATATACCAGTACTGGTAACAATCAATGGTTCTCTCAATGTTGACCGGCAGTGTTAGCAACCAAAATATACTGTTACCAGTGTAGGCCCTATAAAACGTGTCTTGGCGATGTTTCTGTGTTCACACGGTTTGAGTCTCTGACTTGCTGCTCTGTAGAGTCTCCTGATCGGCGTCTGCATCGCTTTTTTTCATTCTGTGGCGCCATATTTACCTGCAGTTCTCCATCCCTTCAGCCACTCCCAGTCCTCTTTCGAATTTCAGAAGAACCAAGCCTTTCCCTCAGACACCACCCTTAGTTGAGCAGGAAAAAGCATCAAGTATCTCATTACTTTGTTTCTCAGGGCCTTTTTAACTTCTAAAAAGCTGCAACGTTGTCTCTGAACCTTGAGTGTAAAGTCGAGGAAGAAGGTTATTTGTGCATTTTAATAGGTCACTGGAGTAGCACTACGAGCAAGATCTAACTTCATAATCCTCCAGTCGGCCCTCCATGATTTTATTTGATGTCTGAATGTCATGGATTTGGTTCTTGAGGGTTTGAGTGTGTTGGTGGAGGCTGGTCATAGATTCTCCTCTCTCTTTGACTCGTGAACTCATGTTACGAAGATCCACCCTCAACAGTGATACCTCATTTGTGGCCGAATCTCTGAGCTCCTCCATTGAAGATCGCACCCCTTGGATCGCTGCCATAATGTCTTGCAATGTCATGGGTTCCCCACCTGGGGTGGATCTCGCCATGGGCTGCGTCTACTCTTGGGCCTCATTTGTGAGCCCTAAATCTTCGGAGAGCACACATATGTCTAACTTCCTCTGGTGGGTGCCTTGTATGCCCTTTCCGCCTGCCATTTTGCTACTCTGGAGGGGAAGGGGCGGGAGGTAGGAAAGGGAAACACCATGGCTGGGGGGCTACTCTTCGCCACCTGCCTGTGGGTGAAAAAGTACACCCCACGAGGCCTGTCTGCTTTCTCACCACGCAGACACCTCTCCCACAAATCTCAAGAACCCATGTCCGTGGCTCCTTGTCACCGATTAGAAACACCTCCCCAGATCTAATCTTTGCCAATTCCTGGGTGCAACAGGGAAATGGAGCCCTGAAGCGAACAGTCCCAAGCAGGAGAAGTGCAGGAACTGACAATTCAAGTTACTCGTAGGGTATATCTTACTTTCACTACCAGTGTGTGAAGTCTGCTGCCAACATGTGACCTTATTACCACATGTTATCTGTGGATCTTGAGGTTGCTGATGGTAAGGTTAAATCAGTATCAGACAGTTGACTTGAGTAGGGTTAAGCATCAGAAACTTTGTCAGCTATGCTCTTGGAGGTCCTGGATGACTATCTGTCATGGAGCTCTGCTTCTGTTTTCACTGTCTGCACACAATTTGCACTTACTCCTCTGTTTTGTTGTTCTTGGTGGTGGGTGCTTGCTTGGGAGGTGCCAGTCACCAGTTCCAGCCACATATGCCTTTGCACAATTCATAGCCTCTTTAGGGACTTCGAGGAAGTAGTAACTATTCAGTTATATTGCCATCATGTAGATTGGGGAAACCATGATGTTTTTGTTTTCTATCACAAAGTGGCCTTCTTCTCCTGCTTTACAGAGTTTCAAATACGGATCCCTGTAATGCAGTGGCAAACAGTGGTCATGGTGGTGCTCCAGTATGAGGGAGCCTAACAGGAACTCTAAAAGATCACATAAGAGCGTAAACTATCGAAAGGATCTCTGAGGTTACCGTCCTACCTATCCAATGTTCTGGGAACTTCTTCATATTGATTCCCTCAGCCTTTTCCAGTAGGCCCACTACTTGTATGCTGAGCAGCCTTCTGAATCCTCTTCCATATATATTCCAGGAACTGGCCTCTCCCTCTCTCAGTTAGGTCTAACACTTGTCTGTTGAAAGAATGTGATTTTAGGCCCTATCTAAAAAAAAAATTAACCTATTGTGGCATAATTTCCTCAACATATTGTTACATTTTTAGTTACATTTTTTGAATAAACCACTACTGACACCCTCTGACTTCTTGGCACTGATGTGGTGACGAATAAGTGTCATAGGGTGACACAAAAGGAGGAATTAAAACAAAAAAAGTATTTAATTGTTTGTGAAACACCAGATGATTAGAGCAGAACTGAAGATAGGCTGAAAGGGTATTCCATAACTTGGGCATGCATACAGAAAAACTATGGTTACCCATAAAAGCAGTGTGGATGTGGAAAATTGTAGCATAAAAGACTTACAAGATCAAAGCATTTTTTTAGGACTTTAGCATTTTAGTCTGTAAGAGATAAACATGGGGAAAGTCCTGTATGATGCTCATTGCACAATACAGGGTGTTTCAAAGATGGGAGATGCCTAAGAATACTGTTTTGCTCCTAAAGCATGTATAACTGCTTGATTTTTAATTAAAAGAAGCTGATCAAGCCATGAAGAATTAGGGGTTCATTAGGATGTAGGGTGGATCGTCACCGCCCGCATGATGGTGGCGATCCGCCCTACATCCTTCCCCGCCCGCCACCCATTTCCCCCGGCCATATTAGTATGGCGGGGGTACCGCGGCAGACGGGAATTTCCCTCCGCCGCTTTTTCGCCCGGCGGGCGGAAAAGGGTTTAATATGGTGGCGGTAGACACCGCCATCCATATTAGCATGGGAGCGGGGAAAAAGCCTTTCCATGGAGGCGCTACCGCCACTGAAAGGCATGCGGAATTCGCTTACGGAGGTTCATTGCGGGCCTCCAGGGTATTGGGGGATGGGGTGAGGGTTGCACATGTGGGATACTTATGGTACCCCCTTGCATTGTCATGGACATGGTGGCAGGCACCTTGTGGTGCCTGTCACCTTGTGCATGACAATGCTGGGAATGGGGACCACCGCACCACTGGCGGACGGTCCCAGTACCGCTAGGAGATTCTGAACAGGAAAAGCAGCTCCCCTCCCCCCAGGCCAGCTGACCCAGGACTGGGGGATTGGCTATTCAACTACTAGGCAACTCTGACCCGTCCCCTCACACTAGCCCAGGCCCCTTAAGGCCTTGCTGGGTGCACCCCAAATCATTCTCCTCCATCTTGTGAGTTGCAGCCTCCCTGTGCCCCAGATTGCAGTGAGCAGAGTCCAGGAAGTGGTCAGGAGGCATACTAGTGCTGTCTCTTCCCCAAAACAAAAGTTTAAAAAAAAACGATTTTCCCATTCTGTGATTTCTGTCTTTGCCTGTGGTTGTTACTGTTTAAAAATGTAGTTTTAACCTGCCTGTGATTGGATATTTTGTCACCCGTTTTGTGTTTTAAACTTGTGATTTTTCCTGCCCATGATTGCTTCCACTTAACGTGTTGAATTGTGGGATTTGCAGTCCAAATTCTGTAGTTTTTCTCTCTCATTGCTGATGACTTTCAGTTTTCCCTCCAAATTTCTCCTTTGCTCTGTGCTAAGACCTGTATGTTAAAACAGTGCACCCCAGCCCCCAGCAACAGGGATATTCGACATCAGAGGTGCTTCTGTGAGCTGTTTAAACTGTGTTTACTAGGGACCGTGCACTTCGTTTTTTGGCCAGGAGAGAAGGTACAGTTTTATTCAAACAGTATTGTTAGATTTCAAGTTAGTGAGGCCTTTACCTGCAGAAGTTCAAAGTGTGGATTGAGCCTGTCTGTCTCCTAGGAGATTCTGAACAGGAAAAACAGCTTCCACCTCCCTGGCCAGCAAACCTTGTCTGAGGTCGCTGGGACCTTATATGGTCTGATATTGTTTGGTACATGTGCACACTAATTAGTGGTTGTATCTGATGTTTCTATTGGATTAGGGTTAGTGTCCTCAGTGGTTGGGTATTTGAGTGTTCTGATTGGTTTCTGGGTCTGTGATTCAATCAATGTAGGATTGGGACTTGGGCTAGGGTTAGGATTTCTATTGGAAGTAGGGACTAGGGTTTCCTGTGTTATTGGTTGTTGGGACTAGGTCCAGGATTAGACTTTTAATTGGAAATAGCGATTAGGGCTTCTGGTGTGATTGGTTGCTGGACTGGTTGTGGGACTAAGAGTAGGGTTAGACTTTGTATTAAAAGTTGGGACAAGGGCTTCCTGTGCCATTGGTTGCTTGGACTTGGGGAGGGACTACTGGTAGGGCTACGGCCTCTATTGTACGTTTTTGAACTTATTGGGTGCTTGGACTAGTGCTAAGATTGGCTGTAAGGTCCTGGTCTCCAATTGTTTCTAGGTTTTTAGGGCTAGTTTTGTGATTGGATAGTGTTAGGGCTAGGGTTCTCATTGGCTGACGGGGTCACCTGATTACTAGGGCTATAAAAGGCCAGGGTTAGGGCGTCTCAGCCCGGGCGTCAAGGCTAAGGGTGGACAGGACAAGGGCAGCTGCCTGTTTTAGCCTGTTAAGGGCGGAGAGGACAAGTGCAGTTGCCTGTTTGAGCCTGTTCAAGACAGGCTAGGGCCAGAAATGCTGCCCAATATTTATACCTCCTTTATGCATTTATATACTTTCAATGTACTTTATGGATCTATATATTTATCACTTTCTTCTAATTTAGCATTTCCAATGCACTTCCCTATTTCTCAGCCTATACTTCACTCAATATATCCTCTACATCCACTCTCTCATTTAACCTCAAACCCCAAACCACTACTATGATCCCTAAAATATCCCTTTCTAGACTCTCTCCTACTCTACCCCTCCTTGCATCATCTTACACCTCTTTTACTATACCTATCCCCCAAAACAAACTTTTCTAAACTCTTACCTCTTTTCTACCCCTCCCCAACCCTTCTCAATCCAAATAGCTGACTAACATATCCACCACTAAAATTACTTTCATGTTTCACCATACTAATTCAACATACTAATCCTGATGGGTGCCAGAGTAGCGTGCTACTTGCGCTCCAAAACCCCATCAGGGGTAGCAAGCGTTATATAAATACAAACCTCTTTCCCTTCGCTATCCCGCCACTTACCCTTCGCTATCCAAATAACTGAATATCATACCTACTACTCAAATTACTTCATATTTTACTATACTAATTTTCAACACTAATCCTTTATGAGTTCCGGAGTGGCGTGCTACTCGCCAGAGAAGCGCTTCAACATCCATCAGGAGTAACAAGTGCTATATGAATGCAAACCTTTCTTCCCCTTTTATCCCTCCGCTATCCTTCTCACTCCAAATAACTGACTTATATCCACCTCTGAAATTACTTTCATATTTTACCATATTAATTCACCACTAATCCTTTATGGGCTTCCTGAATAGCATGTTTCAACACCCCATCAGGGGTAACAAGCGCTATATAAATACAAATGTTTTTTCCTCCTCTATCCTTCCAAATAACTGACTAACCTATCCACCACTTAAAATGTACTTGCATGTTTCACTATACTAATTCAACACTAATCCTGTATGGGCCCGGAGTAGCGTGCTACCCTCTGAAAAATCGCTTTGACGCCTCGTCAGATGTAGTAAGCGCTATATAAATGCAATTACAATACAATACAATACAATACCCAGGATGTCACAATACAGTCAGAGCTGCTAACTGGGTTCGAGTCTCGGCATTAGCTCAACATCCTGTGATTCTGGCCACCAAGATAAGAACAAGCCTTAGTGTAAAGAAAGACACATTGATACCTAATTATTGACTGATTTGTACAAAGTGAAACCAGAAAACCTGGACGCATTGTGGCTTCCTCGCTTATATTGTGTTATCAGGCAAAATATTGATTACACTAAAACACTTTAAAAACCTACTTCTCAATGCTGTGTTATAATATGTGTATTGGTGTCAAAGCTTCCACGTTAATGAACAGTAGCTATTGTAGCATCCATGATAATGTGCTGCATGGCTACATACTGATAAGGTCCCAAAGGTGAGACCCATTGGCTATGCCAAAGCTTGTTACTATGTGCAGATGTCACTCCACAGAATGAGGCTGAAAGGCACTGAGAAGTTTGCAGTTAAATAGATTATTCACCAGAAAGAGTCGTACCAGTGGTAAATAACTTTGTATTCTGACGGATACTTCTAACTGGATTCTTCAACTTTGGTATAGATGCCCAAGCTTTACCTCCCAAAAAGTAGAGGGTCTAAAGAGTGGGCGTCCTGCAACACCAAGCAAGCAAACTGGACCTCTCTGTGACCATGCTTGTTAATAAGGCTGTAGTACTTTGTGAACCTATGCACCAAAGGCCATGTCAGCTTGGCAGATATTATGAGCAGGCGCCACCTCTTGCCCCTGTTGATGCAGCCTTGGCGGAATGGACACACAGACCTTCAGTGGTTGCTTCTTGGCCTGTGCATAGCATAGTTTTATGTAAAGGGTGATCCTCCTTGAGAGATTGTCCTTCTGTACTGCTCTACCTCTGTTGGCCCCAGAAAAACTCTCAAAGAGCTGGATGTTTACACTGTAATCTATTGTCCCATCAACGTAAAGTCTTGACTCTTTTAGGGTCAAGCCAATTAATCCTTTGCTCTTCTTTCGAGGGGTGTCACAGAGTGAAAAGGGCTGGCAGAGTAATATATTGGGCAGGCCTAGTCCTCAGCACCAATTTTCCTAGGAAGAAAGTGGTGTAAGGAGGTTGCACCAACAGCAGTTCACTCGTGTGCCACATAGAAGTGATCACAAAGAGAAAGCCTGTTTTGCTTGTTGGAAACGATAAATGAGAGGGCTAATCTGGCAAACATAAAATGGTCAACATGCAACCTTTAACTGTGCCCGCTGCAAGTCGTCGTTAGGCTAAGGAATAAATAAACAACCCATTAGCAAGTTGGTGTGGACAGGCTCAAGGTAACTGATCCCACATCAGGTCACAAACGTCTCCCAATGCTTAGCATAAATCTATTTCTTTGAATGATGTTGAGCAGCAAGGATCACATCGACTTCCTGGGGTGGCAGTTTCAAGGAGTTCTGTTGTCGATGGCCATTCTCCATTCATGGAGATACAGGCTGTGGACCCTCAGCAATTGCTGAGCAAGAGGTCCTCTTGAAGAGCTAGCCAGATCTACACCATACTCTGCTGGTCCAGTCTGAGGCTATCAATGTGACTTGAGCCCAGTCTGACCTGACTTTCTTCCGAACTCAAGGCTGTGATGGAAATGCATTAAAGAGACCTATGTTCCTTCACAAGTGCGAAATGAGTCATGACGTTCCTGTGGGAAATCTCAGCAAGCAGTAGTATATTTCAGATGGCGAGCAGATGTAACCAGGATATACTCCAATGATCAATGACGCTTTGTGCACCCTCAGGATGTCAATGCCATTCATGGTCCACCATCTGATGCCTGCTCAGCTTGTGTGCTCTGGCTCTCAGAAGCCCCACCAGAAGGATGGCCTCCATGAAAATCTGCTGCTGATTGAACAATTTCTAAAGGGACTGGCCTGCCTGTTGCGGTACCACGTGACTTATTGTAAGGGACCAGACTTAGCCTGTCTGCTGCGGTACCACATATCTGTCATGGTTTCCATAAGGACCTGCACCAGCTTCTCTCTAAAAGCAGGAAATGTTTTAGGTCCAGTCGCACAGCGCAGAGTTTCAACAGATTGAAGACCTGAGGTCTCTGCTCTCCACCCTCAAACCATCAATGATACATCTGTCACAAATATGTTTATTGTCAGGAAGGATAGTGGCATGCCCAATGTCAGTTTGGGGTGTCTCTGCTTCCACTGCAAGTCCTGAGCTGTCTCTTGTGAGATCAGGATTGAGTCTGCAAATTGCTTGATGCTGGGCTCACTGCAACCTAAGGTTTCACAGCACGGCCCTCATGTGCCTCGTTATGTGATGGACGAGGAGCCCAAGAAACCTCAGAACTATCCTCACTGAGACCCAGGACTGAGTCCAAAACATTGGGATCATCTCCTTAATATCCCGATTTTGCCGCAGTGGTGGAAAGGCCTTAAACGCCATCATGTTCAGGATAACCCCTTTTGTGCAGGGTTCAGGTGGGACTTTGGCACTGTGGGAAATTCCAAAGACAACAAGAGGGCGTCTTTTGTCCAGAGATGGTCTGCAGCTGACTGCGATAAACCCGCCTTGAGCAGCCAGTCCTCAAGGTATAGGAATACATGTATTTCTGACCTTTGAAGGGAAACTGAGACCACAGCCATCACTTTCATGAACACGCAAGGGGGCAAGGTGAGGCCAAAAGGCAGTGTGGAAAATTGCAAGTGTTCCAACCTCATCATGAACTACCGGTAATGTCTGCAGGACTCCAGGGCAGGTATATGAAAATATGTGTCCTACAAGTCCAAGGACACTAGTCTCCAGGGACCAGAGCAGAGAAGATCTATGACAGAGTGAGCATTTTGAATTTGCCTTTCATCAAGAAGGCATTCAGTGGATGTAGGTCCAAAATAGGACTGAGAATTCCGGGCTCTTTTTTTGGTATCAGTAATAATTGAAAAAAATATTCCTCTCCTCCCTCAGAGACACTGATTCGATGGTACCCTTGGCTAAAAGGATCTTGACTACTTTCATTAGAAGTTAGGCATGATCTGCAAAAACCTGTCCTATTGTGAGAGGGGTATGATGAAGGGGACAAAAGCAAAGTCAGGAAGAAGCCGCTTTGGATAATTCTTTTTACCCATTGATCTCACCTGATTTATTTCCAGCTGGGGAGAAAATATCAGTTTTGCCCCCTACTGGCTGGCTCTGATTCTGGGAGTGCAGCTGAGAAGGAGGAGGAGGACGATTGCTGTCTCTACTGATGTTTACAGTGTTGACTTCATTTACTGCTGCTAAAGCTTTGTGCAGGCAACTATGCCAACTGAGAAGGTTAGCGTTACTGGTATGCTAAGCTCCTTGAGTAGCCCCTAAACTTTCTGTATTGCTGGTGAAATAGTCATTCTGGGGCCAGTAATCCAAGGGATTGTGCTGTGGTGAGACTATCTTTAATTAATTCTAGTGCTCAATCAACCTTTTCCTCCTCACAGGCCATGAGGCCATGAAGGATACCAGGACAATCCCCGGATATCCAGTCGCTCGCATCCAATCATGCCATCCAAGTACTACGTCAGAGCTGATCAGCATTCTATGTAGTTAGTGGTGTCAAAGGCAACTCACAGGCCATGTTTTGCTGCATCCTAGTCATCCTAATTTGTTTCCTCAGGATACTGCTTGAGGTCCTACATGCTGACTGCCAAGACCTTGCCGACCATTTCCCACAATGTATCGGTGTACCTGCCCAAAAGGTCTGCTGACTTCAAATGAAAGACATTTACTTGTTGATGTATGTGCTTCAAGCCTTCAAGGTGTGGAGTGTCAAGTTAAGAAAATAAAGTCTCAGGAGCCGGTCTGTGTCAAATGGCCTCAGGTTGACTGACCCTGGATGTAAATGTAAATGTAAATGTCGTATACTTGTAAAGCGCACAGCTGCCCCAGCAAAGGGGCGTCCCGGCGCTGTATACCGCTGGGGAACCCATCCTGACTTTCCCTGTGGGAGGGTCCCTACTGGGAATCCCCAAGGTGAAGCCAGGCATCCCCAGCGTTGATGGGGCCGTTGTGGAGATGAGGCAAGCTAATGCCCAGAGTTGCCGAGTGGGACCCCAGGTTAGAGTAGGCACCGAGGCGAGAATTGTCGAGTCCGCTGACCCTGGTCCACGACCCTGCCGCGCCGGGAATTGAACCCTGGTCCCGGGCCGACTTCTGCTCTCGGGTCTGCCGCCTGGGCTCGATCAAGTCGCTATGAGGGCATCTTTGAATGTCTTGTTAAAGGGCACAATGGCTCAGAGGAAGCTGGATGTGGCTGGAGCATTTTAGTCCATACATTAGATTGGGGTTCAACAGTAGGTACTTCTTAATCTACCACTGTACTCACCACCTCAACGAAGATGCTTTTTCGTCCATTGGCGGGCAAGTGGATAAGTCTAGTCCAGTTTCTGGGTAGTTATCTAGCCAATGGCATTCTGTCAGTCCAAGTAAACATACTCACCTACGTATTCAGGGGGGAAAATATTGTCTGACTGTCTCATCATCATCTGCATCATGCAGGACATGGTGCAGGCCTGCACTTTTGGGATTTAATAGCGCAACATTGGTCTGGTGTGGGCTGATGTTGATTGGCGGTCAGAAACAAGTACCAGTACAGGATCAGGTACCGTGCAGGCAGCATTACCCGTGCACTGGCAAAAACATTACCAGCATGAACCGTGAAGGTGGAGTAGAGATCTGGACTGGTGTTGTTACAGGCCCAGAAACGGGTCCAGGAAGTCTGCATCACAGGAGGACCCCCAGACAAGAACCTGACTAGATGCCGCAGTGGTTGATTTGTGGCTCAAAGGGAGTCTGTAACATTTGAAAGATATACAGCATGGATTCTGTGAAAGCCACTATCTGCTGCCAGCTCAAAGATGGCCCAGGGAATTTAGAGTGTGCCAGGAAACCAACTGCAGGACAGACTCGAAGTCTGTAGACTGTAGGGGCAAGCTTCTTTCGAGCGTCGCCCTTGCCACTCATCACCTAATTTCTAATAGTGAGAAGGCGGTTGAATCTTGCTTAATTTTCTCGTGCTTATGATGCATTTTTGACTTACCTGAACACTTTGAGTGGGAGAGAGTTTGTGCAGGATTGGCCCCTGCAGTGGGAGTTGTTCCACAACTTTAAGAGAGAATGGAACTGCTGCTTAGAACGTGGCCACTTTTCATGGTCGGCTACGTAGAGCTTTCCTTCCTGATCCTCTTCAGGTGCATTAGACACATTTGCACAACTTTGAGTCGTGGTCAGAGCCAAGGCTCTAGAGGGGACACATCGTGAGAGTCTGTGATGGACACAGCCTCCTGCTGTTGCGGAATACCTGGAATCTTGTCATGTTTGGGAGAGACCTCTTCCCTGGCACGCTGTTTAGAGATAATTTAGGAGTTGTCAAGAGACCAACAAGGTTAAGAGTAAAGCTCCTGCTCCACATCGAAGGATGTGAAAAAGAGGAACTGACATCAGCTGTCAGAAGTAACCATCAAAAGTCTTCCTCACTTACCCATTATTACCTTCTGCTCAGCCATACTGACCCTTTTATGGCATATTGTCCCCCATCTATAATATTAATCATTTTCCTCTGTAATGTGCACTTTCTTTACACACCCTCCTTCAAGTTTTGCAGATCCAAATTGAGCTACGTTTCTTGATGAAGCAGAGATCAAATGCCATTCCTTTTACGGGTCCTTGCTCCTCTCACTTTATTGTGAAGGTTGCAGTTAAAGTGGTCGTGTTCATGATGATGGTACTTCGTTGTTTTGTGCCCTTTTATCTAAATCTGCTTCTCCCCTTGCACCACTGTTCCAGTCAAGTATTAAACATGACTAAACAGAGTCAATGTATTACCACTACTTTCAATCAAAATGTTTTCTTGAATGTAGAACTCTCACCTTTTAGCCATTAGGATGAACCGAAGCCTACATCTTCCCCTTACATTACCTCATTTTCTTATGGGAAATGTTACCGGGAATATTAAGGTGAAAGGTTGCGTTAATGTGTCTGGAGAGATACTTATTTGCTTTTGCAGAGAGTAAGAAGTGTGTGGGATAGCATGTGCTGGGGAGTTAGAGGGTATTCGGCGAAATCCTCTACCAAAATAAAACACAGGTTTATTGTATGATGGTGAATAAGGTTCGAGTCACATACCTAATTGGTGGTTTCCAAAACCATAATTTGCTCCTTTACCTTTGATGGAAATCAGACCACTTATTTTTTGCCTCTAATTAATCATATTCAGAAGTACGTTTTTCAGTCTGTCCTTCAGAATGTTTATGTCCGACGTTTCAAGCAGGAGGATGGTTTACAGGATACTCTTGTTTACTGTTTATCCACAGTTTTAGACTCAATAGATAGGCAGATGGATAGTTAGTGTCCTTCTAGACAGAAAATATGTGTCCAACACCCTGCCCAGTCCCCAATGCTATCCACCTCCATGGTCCCATCATCAACGTCAGTTTAGCCATGCCAAATGTGGTGCTCATCACTATCGGTTGTATGTTATTACAACGAATTCCGTTGCAACGCATGCCTTTACCACGCATGCGTTACAACGGAATGCTATTTCAACGTAGAACCTTTTCCTCTCTTTGTTCGTGCTGACGTCGTACGTCGTTAAGAGGAAGCGGAAGTTTCTTTCCGTTTCCTCTTAAACGACGCTCAGTGACTTTAGGTGAGTTTCTTTTTTTGGGGGGGGAGACCCCCCCCAAGCCCCCTTTTTAATGTTAGCCTTTACTACACATGCCTTTACTACGTACCTCGTAGTAAAAGTATACGTGGTAAAGGCTTTCGTGGTAACCACGCATGCGTTGTAATGCATGCGTGGTTAAGGTTTTCGTGGAAACGGCTTCGTTGTAGAGGCTGTTTCCCCATCACTATCAGTCTAGCATATGTCAGCTCTGACGCGCTATTGAGGAGAACTGCTGCCGCACTTTGCTCACCGTTGGATTGTCGATTCTCTGCCCTGTTTTTCCGTGCGGAGGTCTGAGTGCCGGGAAGACTCTTTGGGGCTTTGCGACCAGCCTCTCTCTCCACCGCGGACCGCGCGCTGCCCAGGACTACACATCCCAGCGGGCAGCGCGGTCTCGCGAGAGACGAGTGACTCTCCCTCCGCCCCCCGGGCATTTAAAATACAGGGCTAACCAGCGCGCCGCGGGACACGCTATTGAGGAGAACTGCTGCCGAACTTTGCTCACCGTTGGATTGTCGATTCTCTGCCCCATTTTTCCGTGCGGAGATCTGAGTGCCGGGAAGACTCTTTGGGGCTTTGCAACCAGCCTTTCTCTCCACCGCAGCCCGCACGCTGCCCAGGACTACACATCCCAGCGGGCAGCGCGGTCTCGCGAGAGGCGAGTGACTCTCCCTCCGCCCCTAGGGCATTTAAAATACATGGCTAACCAGCGCGCCGTGGGACGCGCGCGGGCGAAGCCCGGGCCAAGGGCGGGCCCGTTTGAGCCCGTTCAAGACCGGACAAGGACGGGACGGGCCACCCCTTTAAGATCCCTAACATCAGCTGCACGAAATCTGAAGTCAGTGATTATTTTCATAGTGATGTATGTAGTAACGGTTTGTTCAACGTATCTGAGGTCCTGTTTCATTGTATAAAGATTTACCCATCAACATATTATGGCGACATCATCACCGCCAGGAGGAAATGGTAGAAGAAGCACCGGGGGGTCCTTAATGGGGACTTTGGACAATTTCTTGATACGTGTATCAAGTGCCTTGGCTAAAGACATCGAATTGACTTATAAAGACTGTCTATGGACAATCTGTTAGATAACTTTTCAGATAAAAAGTAATCTATGGGAAATATAGCAAGGGCAAAATCTCCAGCTGCTCAGGGGTCGGAGCACCAGGATATACATATTTCTAGTGGAGAGGAGGATGACAGCTATATCTTACAGTCAGCAGAGCTACTTGTAGGTCGGAACTCTATAGAAAATGCGATAAAACCTGGAATACAGAAGAATAAATCCCCGAGGAAGCACCCCTCGCCCAATATAAAGACAAGGTCAACCGCCAAAACAGGGGCGGCCCAGTTACCGCTAGGCCCTATAGCACTCAAAAGAAAAAGAACAGGGGCACAAAAGCAAATTGCAGAGAGAGGGGCAAAAAAAGCTAAAGATGCTGCTTACATGGCCCGTACCTGAGTCTGTACAACGCCCACAGGAACTGGCCCCAATAAGTGAAGAAGCCAACCCACAGATAAATAAGGAAGGGGTGGTAGGGGGGTGAATCACCTTCTTTTTGGAAGATCCTAGAAAACACTATCAAAAAGACTATTAAACCGATTCACGATAGACTGCACAGGATCGAATCAAGATTGGGGTGTATGGAACTCCTGCTTGCATCAACACAAACAAGGAGTTATCAGGGCAGCGTCCAACATGGCAAGGCTACAAAAGTACCAGGACAAAATATCGAGTGTAACACCATTAATAACAATACTAATGTTTTAGCAAGTTCCAAAGCTGCTTTAGTAGGGTATCAAGCACCCATAGCAAACAGGCAAGGTACAGCCGAGGGCTCCTCGTCTAGCTCAGTACAGGAAGGGGGAACTAAACGAAGAAGTATGGATGTTGGTGGGGGGTCTAGTAACTATGTAGCTCAACCCTCTGTGGTACAATATAAGCCTGTGTCTAACCCAACCACAAATCACCCGGTAACTGCACAGCAAACAATAGATTTACCCCCAGACTCAGCATCGTACGTGGTAATTCTGGTAGGGGTACCACCGCTTGAGCAGGCGAAGAGGGAATCATTTAGAGTTAAAAAAACAAGTGCATTTATTGGCTCAATGAAAATCCCCCCTTGCCACCCTATATGAGTGCCGAGATATTGTTTGCTAGGCGGGTTAATTGGGTGGGAAGGCGGACAAATACAAGAGAAGGGGATTGCATTATCATTAATTTTAGGGACCCACGATGCGCAGAATACATTTGTAATTGGGTACAGAATGAACGTACGGGTCGGATTCAACCACTGCCTCTAATGTATTTTTATGCTCCAGCACAGACTAGACAGTGGGGTAACCCAATTAACCCAACCAGGAATAATGGACAGAATCTTCTTGCTCCGCAGAATATAAGGCTAGAGAACAGGTTTGAAGTATTATCCGGGTTGTCCGACTGTGACTGACAACCTACTCAGAAAGGTGGAGAATGTGAGGGCAGCTCCCCACCAATCCCAGTTCCCACAGTAAAACCATGCCATAGACCCTCGCCGATTAAAGAACCACTAAAAATAAACCAGTGGAATACCCTGGATCTGCTGTCTTGGAAACTGGCAGGTTTATCAACTAAATTCCAAAATAAGGAATGGCTGGAGTATATAAATAAATTTTATGTAATTTGTGCCCAAGAGACATGGGCAGTGGACCCAACCAACTTTAACCTGGAAGGTTATAAAATGTTTAGTGTCCCAGCAGTTAGATCCAACGCAGGAAGAGCGAGAGGAGGGCTGGTGGTGTGGGTCCGCTTGACTATAAAAGGTATATGAATGACTTGCATTGGAAGTCCAATTGTCTGTTGGCGGTACAGTTATGTTATGTCTTCTTTTATAGCGCTCAAATCACTGTGAGGCATCTCGGCACTTGCTTTGGGAACCCGTCCTGGCTTTTTTCCCCTGTGAGATAACCCGTACTGGGCATCCCCAAGGTGAAAGCCAGGCATCCCGCCGCGGGGGTGCCATAGTGGAGATTAAGCAAGCTAATGCCCAGAGTTGCAGAGTGTGAACCCGTGATTCGGGTAGGCACCGAAGCGAGAATTATCGAGTCCGTGGACATTTGGGTTCAAGACCCTGCCGCATCGGGAATTGAACCCTGGTCCCGGGTCTGACCTCTGCTTCAGGGTCAGCCTCCTCTAACCAGTGAGCCACACTTCTCCACTAAGGAACTCAATCTAATTATTGTTAACCTTTATCATGTGGGTGGGGGCAGAGGAGAGGAATTGGAAAAATGTCTAGCCACTCATATGGAGCAAATGACAGATATCCTAGCTCCACGGTTTCTGATTGCAGGGGATTTTAATTGCCACTTATGCCCCAACCTAATAGCCTTCACAGAGGGCAGGTCTTGGAACATGGAGGAGGGTGCCCATTTTGAGCATACCACAGAAGGGGTTAAACTAAATACAATGATGTTAAATCTGGAGTTGGCACACTCAATGGATTTAATACCCCTTAATTTGGAAAGTGAAGTCAACCCGACATTCAAAAGGAGAGGGTGCGTCTCCTATATAGATTTTGTATTGGTGTCCCCTTCAATAAAGCTAAGATTATTTGAATTCAATATTGAGTGTAGTGGTTTTAGTGATCACAACCCTGTCACCCTGGTAATGGTATTAGCTAAAGAGGAGGAGGAAACAAGAAGGAGACTAATGGATATCAGGGAGACGGTAACTGATCAGGGTAGACGTTTAAAATGGGCCAAATTGGATGGGGCAACTTTTTATAAAACACTAGTGGCCAAGGGCACAGAATATTTGGATTTATGTTTTAATTTGGACGTAAATGGGACCCCAGTAGTTGAGGCGTTTGAAAATTTAGGACGGCTAATTGATAGCCTTCTATATACAAAGGGGAAGGGTAAAGTAGTGTCTAAACATAAATGGTTTGATAGAGGATGCTCCCAAGCACAGAATAAGCTCAGAGCAGCGCTCAAACACAAACCGAGGGATGGTCTTATGATTATGCGCTGCAGAATACGCTACAAACAAGAAGTCAAGCGTAGGAAAAATGCCCTCCAAATGGAGACCTGGGAAGATCTGAGGGAGGCATCGGAAAAAAGGGGCCTTTCAATGTTTTGGTCCATAATAAATAGACCCTGCTTTCAAGAAGGAGATAGCCCCTGTATAGCATCTAATGTACTGCCTGAGCAGTGGGTGGCCCACTTTTCCGGGCTATACAATCGAAGAACCCAGGAGGAGGGTGAGAAGTATGTGGGTATGGTGACAAATATAGAAATGAATACCTTCTCCCTACAGGAGATTGAGGAGGGCATCAGGGGTCTCACTCATAACAAGGCATCTGAAAGAGACACGTTAGTGATAGATTCCTTACCTTAGAATATCCCCAGGCGTCAGACTGGATCCGGAAATTTTTGCGTAGCAATACCCCTGCGCGCTGGTAGGCGTCGTCTGCGGCTCCGCGTCCGTCGTCGGCGTCGTGAGCGCCGGGATGACGTCATCGGAGTATATAGACGGCGCCCATGCGCGCTGACGTCAGTTCTTCTTTTTTCCGCGCCAGCTAGCGCAGATCCGGAAGAAGCTCTACCCCCAGTCACTTTTTGACTGAAAACTTTTTTGATCTTTTTGATCCTCTAGTTAGTCGATTCTCGACTATCGGTGCCAGGGATGCCCGGGTTCAAGCCTTGCTCGAAGTGCGGCCGACTCATGTCGGTCACGGACCCCCATCGCCGGTGCCTGAAGTGCTTAGGCCTCGACCACGACGATCGAACCTGCTCCGACTGCCGGGCCCTGACGTCGAAGGCTAGGCGGGAGCGGTCCCGCAAGCGTCTCGAGCTGAGGCAGTCGGCCCCGCGCCGCTCCAGGTCCCGGTCCCGGTCCCACGGGAGGTCGAGGGACAGGTCGCGAGGTCGGAGTCATCGACGTTCCGGGAGTGGACACCGATCGTCTGGTTCCAAGTCCTCAGGTAAGAGGCATGAGAGGTCGGAGCGACACCATCGGTCCTCCGACCCGCCCCGTCGCTCGCACGATGCGACCGGGGATTCGGGCGACACCGCCCACGCGGCTCCGCGGGAGTCGCAAGCGTCGCCGCCTGCCCCACACCTTCGGGTCCCTGGGCACGGCGCGTCGCAGGAGGAGGTCGAGAGGTACCTCATGGCCATGAGGGCCCTCCCTCCTCAGTCGGTTCCCGTGGCGCCTTCGGGCCGATCGGCTCCGTCTGGAGGTCCTTCCGGGTCGGGCGCTTCGGCCCCGACGACGTCGGGTGCTTCGGCCCCGGCGCCGCTGGCGACTTCGGTCCCGGCGCCGCGCGACCTCGCTGGATCCGGCTCCGGATCCGGGACCTCGCCGGTCGACCTTACGACCTCGCCGGCGACGTCCCTTCAGGTGTCGTCCCCGGCAGCCGAAGTGGTTGCCGACCCCAATGCTTCCTATGGTCCTACTCAGGTGTCGGAGGGGCGCCGCTGGGCGCCGATTCCGTCGGCCTTCGGAGAGTTCTATCTCCACGAGGAGGCCCTGGCTGTTAATCCTGGTCTCCAGGAGCCGGGTGACGAGGAGCAATGGGAGGGGTCCGAGGACCCTCTGGCACGTGATTGCCAGTCTCATCAGGACTGGACATATGAGCTTGGGGAGGCCAGTGGTATTGACACCTCGCCAGACACTGGATTTACGTCGCCCCCGACTGTGGCTTCGGAGGCGGGTTCTGCTTACAGTGTAGTGTTGACGAAGGCAGCTAAGGCCCTAAACCTTGAGCTCCCCGTCGCGGCCGTGAGGACTAATCTCCTCACTGAGGTCCTCAAACAGCAGTCCGGCTCCGCGGAGCCCCTTCTGCCGTTCAATGAGGCCTTGTGTGACGTTCTGCTGGGCACTTGGTCCAAGCCCGCCACAGGTCCCCCTGTGGATAGGAACGTGGCCAGACGCTACCGCCCGGCACCGGGCGACCCTTGCTTTTTGTCCACCCACCCCACCCCCGAGAGCCTGGTCATCCAGGCCTCCAACTCCCAGACCGCATTCCCGTCGGCCCCGCCCGACAGGGAATCCAAGAGATACGAGCAGTTCGGGAAGAAGGTCTTCTCGTCTGTGAGCCTAGGGCTCCGGTCAGTGAACACCAACTGTCTCTTGGGCCGCTACACCCACACTCTGTGGGACACGGTTGCGGAGGTGCTGCCACAATGCCCTGAGGAGGTCAGGGCTAAACTCAGCCAAACCCTTGCGGACGGCCGAGATGCGGCACGCTTTTCTATCCGGTGTGGGCTGGATACCACGGACTCACTGGGCAGGGCGATGGCAACGACGGTGGCGGTTCGACGCCACGCCTGGTTGAGGTCCGCCAATTTCTCGGCCGATGTCCAGGCCACTCTCCTGGACATGCCGTTTGATGGCCGTCGCCTCTTCGGCGACAAGGCAGACCATGCGCTGGAACGTTTTAAGGACTCCAGGGCCACGGCCAAGTCCTTGGGCCTTACGGCCCCACGCCAGCAATCGGGTGCCTTTTGCTCCTTTCGTGGCCACGGAAGGGGCGCCCCACCACGGACCGTCAGCCACGCGCCGCAGAATGTTCAGCAACGCGGTGGCGGCCGTGGGAACCGCCGTGGCGGTGGTCGGGGCCAGCGGCGAGGCCAGTCCACACCTCCCTCAGCAGCCCCCGCCTCAAAACCTTCCTAGTCCGAGTTTTCAGGCCCATGTGACGCCTGTGGGAGGCAGGGTTCGCCATCACCTCTCCCACTGGCATACAGTCACTTCGGACAGGTGGGTGCTGCAAATTGTCCGAAGGGGTTTCTCCCTCCCCTTCGAGTCTTCCCCTCCATCCATGCCACCTCAATACCACCGTGTGTCGGGGGATCACTTGCAACTTCTGCAAGAGGAGGTTTCGGCCCTCTTGGCCAAGAGGGCCATCGAGCGCGTTCCTGGGCCAGAAGTAGGACGTGGCTGTTATTCCCACTACTTTCTGGTACCCAAGAAGGGCAAAGGGGGCCTACGCCCTATCTTGGATCTGCGGAACGTCAACGGCTTCCTCCGGACGGAGAAGTTCAAGATGCTCACTTTGGCTCAGGTCCTGGCTGCCCTGGACCCAGGAGACTGGATGGTAGCGTTGGACTTGCAGGATGCCTATTTCCACATCCCCGTCCTGCCGGCCCACCGGCGTTACCTGCGGTTCACGGTAGGCCTGGAGCACTTTCAGTTTACCGTGCTCCCCTTCGGCCTTACCAGCGCCCCACGGGTGTTCACGAAGGTGATGGCGGTGGTCGCAGCCCATCTGCGCAGGCAAGGGGTGTCAGTCTTCCCCTACCTCGACGACTGGTTGTTGAAGGCGGGCTCGCCCCAGACAGTCGTCACCCACCTCCAGACTACGGCCGACCTCCTGCACTTGCTGGGGTTTTCCATCAATGTGCCGAAGTCGCACCTGTGTCCCTCTCAGAAGCTCCTTTTCATCGGAGCGGTTCTCGACTCGGCGCAGTTTCGGGTTTACCCACCCGAGCAGCGGGTTCGGGATATTCAGGCTCTGATTCCTGTCTTCAGGCCGTTATCCCGGGTCTCGGTCAGGTTGACGCTGCGGCTTCTGGGACTGATGGCCTCCTGCATCCTTCTGGTGCGTCACGCCAGGTGGCGGATGCGGGCTCTGCAGTGGGACCTGAAGTTTCAGTGGGCCCAGCATCAGGGCAACCTGTCCGATCATGTCCTGATCTCGGAGGGCACTGCGAAGCAACTGCAGTGGTGGCTCACGGACCGCGACTGGGTCAGTGGCAGACCCCTCTCTCTACCCCAGCCGGAGCACGTAGTTGTGACGGACGCGTCCCTCCAGGGCTGGGGAGGCCACATGGGAGAGGCGGAGATCAGAGGCCTCTGGTCTCCGGCGGAGTCCCGGCTCCACATCAACCTTCTGGAGCTGCGGGCGATTCGTCTTGCACTGAAGGCATTCCTCCCCTCTGTCAGGGGGAGCGTGGTGCAAGTGTTCACCGACAACACCACCGCCATGTGGTACTGCAACAAACAGGGCGGTGTGGGGTCGTGGACCCTTTGCCAGGAGGCTCTGCGCCTCTGGCAGTGGCTGGAACATCAGGGCGTGACTCTGGTGGTTCAACACCTGGCAGGTTCTCTGAATGCCAGGGCGGACGAACTCAGCCGCCGGTGCATGATGGATCACGAATGGCGTCTGAACTCGGACGTGGCGCAAGGTCTCTTTCGACAGTGGGGAGAGCCTTGGTTAGATCTATTCGCCACAGAAGAGAACGCGCAATGTCAGCAGTTCTGCGCGTTGGAGTTTCCAAGGCGGCACTCGCTCGGAGACGCTTTTCGTCGCGAGTGGAGCTGCGGCCTGTTGTACGCCTTTCCGCCTATACCACTTCTGCCCAGAGTGCTGAAGAAGATCAGGCGCGACCGGGCCCAGGTCGTCCTTGTGGCTCCGGACTGGGCACGAAGATACTGGTATCCCGAGCTACTCAGCATGTCAGTCGATCCCCCGATTCGTCTGCCTCTTCGGGAGGACCTTCTGTCGCAGCAGCAGGGGACGGTCCTGCACCCGAACCTGTCCAGTCTCCACCTACAAGCTTGGAGATTGAGCGGCGGCAGTTGAGGCCATTTGACTTGCCTCCCGAAGTCTGTGACATCATTCTGGCAGCCAGGCGTCCCTCCACGAAATCGGTATACGCCTGCCGGTGGAATAGATTTGTGGCATGGTGCGCAGCAAAGGCTGTGGATCCCCTCTCTGCACCCCTTTCGGAAGTGCTGCTCTTTCTTCTTTCCCTTGCCCAGCAGGGCTCTGCTCTGGGCACTCTTAAAGGGTACCTTTCTGCTCTTTCAGCCTTCTTGAGGCTACCAGATCAGCCTTCCTTGTTCAAGTCCCCTATAGTGAGTAGATTTCTGAAGGGCATCACGCACATGTTCCCTCCTGTTCCCTTCGTGATGCCCCAGTGGGACTTGAATCTTGTTCTCACCTATCTGATGTGTGCTCCCTTTGAGCCACTTCATAACTGTCCTCTTCGTCTCCTTACTCTGAAGACGGCCTTCCTGGTTGCCATCACCTCTGCCAGGAGGGTGAGTGAGCTCCAGGCTCTTTCTTCTTCTCCACCTTTCCTGTCTGTTCATCCTGATAAGGTGGTGTTGCGTACACGGCCTTCCTTTCTGCCCAAGGTTGTCACAGCCTTCCACATCGGGCAGTCCATCACCTTGCCCACCTTCTTTCCGCCTCCGCATCCCTCGAAAGAGGAGGAGAGGCTCCACCGTCTGGATCCAAAACGTGCGCTCTCCTACTACCTAGACCGCACTCGCCAATTCCGGGTGGATGACCAACTCTTCGTTGGTTACGTGGGCGCGAAGAAGGGAAAGGCTGTACACAAGAGGACCATCTCCAGGTGGATCATCTTGTGCATCCAAGCATGCTACTCCATGGCGAGGAAGGAGCCCCCGGCTGGATTGCGGGCTCACTCCACTCGGGCCACGGCAACGACAACTGCCCTGGGCCGCGGTGTCCCCCTGCAGGACATCTGTCAGGCAGCCACGTGGGCCTCGCTGCACACGTTCGCGAGACACTACTGCCTGGACAGTCAAGTCCGGAGGGATGGCTTCTTTGGCCGTTCCGTCCTCCAGGACTTTCTGGTGTGATATTGGTTCGCAGACCCACCACCGGGGTTGGTATTGCTGGGGTATCTATTCTAAGGTAAGGAATCTATCACTAACGTGTCTCTTTCAGATGCACAAGTTACTACTTGTGTAACGATATATCTGTAAGAGACATTAGTTAGTGATAGATTCCTTACCGCCCTCCCATCCTCCCCTTTCTGCGAACCGATATTTAGGGTTAAGGTCATCCCCTTTCAGGGCCCTAGTTTCATGGCACCAGTGTTAGTTCTATCATGGCTCTGCGTATCTGGCGCGGAAAAGCTGTGTTATCAGAACTGACGTCAGCGCGCATGGGCGCCGTCTATATACTCCGATGACGTCATCCCGGCGCTCACGACGCCGACGACGGACGCGGAGCCGCAGACGACGCCTACCAGCGCGCAGGGGTATTGCTACGCAAAAATTTCCGGATCCAGTCTGACGCCTGGGGATATTCTAAGGTAAGGAATCTATCACTAACTAATGTCTCTTACAGATATATCGTTACACAAGTAGTAACTTGTGCACCAGGGCCTGACTGGATCCCGCCGGATCTATTTTTAAGTAATATAGAACTGTGGGGCCCGATATTGACAAGAGTTATTAATGCCGCCATATCATCAGGACTTTCTCGCTCTTGGTCGACGGCCATAATTGTTCCTATTTTTTAAAAAAGGCAATAGGAACAACCCACTATGCTATAGGCCCATCTCTCTTATAGATGTAACTGTAAAGGTAATGGGCAGGGCCATATTGAATCACCTCATGTGTTGGGAAGAAGAGAACTGTATCCTGACAGAAGTACAATATGGCTTTAGGGCAGGCAGATCTACCACTGACCAGTGTTTAAATTTATATTTATTGGTCACAAAATATACAGTGGCAAGTAATGAAAAAGTGTACCTAGCCTTTATGGATCTGGCGGCAGCCTTCGATTGTGTAAATCGCTCGAAGCTGTTGGCTATACTCTTGGGTTTAGGTGTTTATGTTGGTCTTATTCACATCTTGAGAACCCTCCACCATAATACAACGGCAAAAGTGAGGTATAACCAAGAGGGGGGCTTGACCGAATCCTTTAAATGTACTAGCGGGGTAAGACAAGGATGTATTTTAGCACCCTTTTTGTTTTCCATATAAATAAATGGGCTTGAAAATGTTTTAACCAGTTTACAAGTGGACTCCCCAAGAATAGGTGATAGATCAGTGCCGGTCCTGCTTTATGCAGACGACGCTGTCCTGCTGGCACGCACGCCATTGGGTCTGCAGCGTCTAATTGATGGGTTCATTGAGTTCATGAATGGCCTAGATTTATCTGCCAACCTAACAAAATCATATGTTATGGAGGTGGGCTCAAAAAGCAAGGGGAAAGACTTTAACTATAGAATAGGCTCAACGATTTTGGAAAAAGTCCAGTCTTTTTCATATTGGGGCATTTTATTTGATAAGAACTTAACTTTTGAACCCCTGATTTAGGGACATGGAAATAAACTAGCAGCAAGCTCTGATACGATTATGAATTTTGGTCGCCGTTTAGGACGTTGGTCCCCTGAACAAATGATGACCCTTTACAACTCCGTCTCTGTCGCGAAAGCGATATACGGAGCAGAGCTGTGGGGAATAGGAAACGTAGAAAGATTGCAAAGACCGGAAAATAAATACCTGAAGAGGCTTCTTAAAGTTCCACAGGGCACATCATCCTATATAGTACATCAGGAACTAGGCTGTAAATTTTTGGAAGATAGAGCACAAATAAGGCCTGTGGTGGCCTGGTTAAAAATATGGGCCAGTCAGGAAGCCACCCTGACCCAACGAAAAATTTCAGATTGCTTGGGTAGGGAAAAAGGTAGTTCTATTCCCTGGTTAAAATACGTGAAAGAGGCTCTAGAGGGAATTGGTTGCGGAGCTTCTCAAAACCAAAGAGGCAATACGGGAATCCCACTCAAAGAAACTGCAGACAGACCAGGCTTATCTGATAGTGAAATCTTGCAGGGGGCAGGAACCATATCTTGCTCTTGTATATAACCCACATGATAGGTTTTTAATAACACGTTTTAGACTCGACATGATCCACCATGTGCTATCAAACCCTTCGGTGTTTGCTGAATCAGTTGAATCAAAGAGATCCTGCGGCTGCGATCAACGATCTCCGCAGGATGCCCTCCATTTTTCATTATTATACCCTTTTTATTTAATGCCCAGGCTCCGTTTTTTAAGAGGAATTTTAAAGAAAGCTAATTTTAGATCTGCAAGAGATGCGTTGGCCTTCTTAAAAGTGTCAAAAGAACCCCTGACCTTATTTTGTGTTACTAATTTTTTAAGGTCTTCTGTTAGATTGAGGTCCAGTATAGAAATATGACGACTTTTATTGAATTGGGGGAGGGATAATTGTTTTGCTCCCAAACTGTTTTTATGAATTATGTGAATCATTGTGTTGCTGACTGCGATTTCCATCTCTTCTATGGCATTAATGGATGAAAGGTCAGCACATTTTATGACCTGATTTTTTAATGTTGTACTTTTATGGTGTTAATCAAATGCCGAATAAAGTTATTGATGATGATGATGATGAAGTTAAATTACAGAAATGTGTGCTGGGTGACAGAGCTTTGAGGCATTTGCAAATGTGTAGTTCTCTTCCCCAAGCCTTTAGAAAATGTAAACAAAAGTCCTGTCACAATAGAGAATATTACTGATGGTCCTTTATAATTTCTTGTGGATGTATCAAGAAATTAAGGTAGGTTTACAGCACGTTACCATTGGCTTGCTTTATTGTCACTCTAATTTGCCTCCTTCTTATTTATTTATTTTTTTCAAATACATTTTTATTGTTGCACAAGGCGCATCACAGGAGAATACATGAGGACACGGGCTGGCTTCAACATTCAGCCAGTATCCGTCGGATCCGCAACTTTTCTTTTGCCCATGAGGATCGCCCACCATTCAACCGCAACATTGCAATTCAAACCAAAGCATGTTACAAATGCAGATGATGAAGAGATAACAACCCCTAACCAACAGCTCCTGCCCTGCCCGCCCCCCACCCCCACCCCAGAGTCCGTCCCCCCTTTCCTGATGAAATTACCACCGTCGAACAAACACAGGGTACCACCGTGTCACAGTTTAAGAGGCCCAACCTCAGCCCCCATTATCATGCATGGATTGATCATCATGTAAAGGAGCGCCCTCTTTTAGAGCTCCTGTAGGTTCACTCTAGTCCGTGGTATTGCCTCCACTTTGTCCATACTCTCCGGAACTTCTTTGGGCAACCCCTGGCCTTATATGTCACTCTCTCCGCCGCCATATAGAGGTCGAGCCCCCTCCTCCACTCCTCCACTTCTGGTGGCTCGGCCGCTCCCCAGCGGCGAGCAATGTCTCTCTTGGCCACCACTAGGGCCAGCACTAGAAATATGGTCAGAGGGCGGGCCAAGTCGACTTCGGTCGTCAACCCCAGCAACGCTAGCTTTGGGTCACGTGGTAGAGTAGTTTCCAGGACCTCCTCTAATTCCCCGAATATGTCCTCCCAGTAGGACTGTATGATTCTACATCCCCAAAGTGTGTGGTAGAAATTTCCCTCCGGCTGGTGGCACCTAAGGCATGTCGTATCCATGGCCTTCCCCATTTTGTACAATCTCACCCTATCGTAGTATACTCTATGCAGCACTTTCATCTGTATGAGACGGAGTCTGGACTTAATCGCGACTTCACGAGGGTGCATGAGAATCAGCTCCCAGTCCAGATCTTCCATTTCCCCCGTGTCTGCCTCCCATCTATGACGCAAGTCTTGTAGGGTTCCTAATGTGTTGTTGGTCAGTGTTCTGTATGTAAGGGACACCGCCCCTCTCCCAATCTGCTCCTGTAGTAATCTACCCTCCAATGGGGCGGATTCTGGAATGTCTGTCAGATCGATGTTCTGTGCCCTCCAAGCGTGTCTGAGCTGTGAGTATCTGTAGTACTGAGTGTTGTGTAGGCCAAAGTCCTCCTGTAATGCGTGGAATGTTTTGAGTGCTCCCCTGGCAATCACGTCTCCTACGGTGGAGATGCCGATGGTATCCCACTGTCTAAAGCCTGTCAGTTTGTTGAGTTCACCCAGCCACTTGCAGTGCCATAGCGGGGTCTGTCGGGTGGGTCGTTTGTCCCATCCCATGCGTTTGGTCGCCCTGTTCCACGCGGCCAGCGTGATCTTAGTAGCCGGCAGAAGGTGTCTCCCCGCTGAACCACCGTATAAGTAGTATAGAACGTTTGTGTGAGACCATTGTGATCTTTCTAGGGCATAAGTAGGGTGATCTATCGCTGCATGTAACCATTCATTTATCGGGGCAAGGTGCTCTGCCCAGTAGTATGCCTCCAGGTTGGGAAGGGAGATCCCACCACTGTATTGGTGGCGTTGTAGTGTGGCCAAGGCTATTCTCAGGTGTTTCCCCAACCATAAGAAAGTTCGCAAAGCACTGTGAATTTTGGGCAAGGTTGTGGGAGGGAGTGGGTAGTACTCATTTTGCAGTGGATAGAGGAACTTTGGTAGCAGGACCATTTTGTACAGAGCTGCGCGCCCCAGTAGGGTGAGCGGAAGCTGTCTCCACCGGTCCATTTCTAGCTTCGCACTTGCCACGACGCGCGTCACATTGTTGGTAAGGGAGAGTGTTTCGTCTATCGTTATGAATACCCCCAAGTACTGGAATCCCTCTGTGGTGTGAATAAGGAGTTCAGGTAGGCACTCCCTCCGCTCTCGGCCCTGCGGGTCATACAGAATCGATTTATGCCAGTTGATAGTATGACCAGCTCTCGCCCCAAAATCATCTAACTCTTTGAACAGGACCGGGATCGTGTCATCCGGGTCCGTCACAAACAGCAGAACGTTGTCCGCATATAATGAGATTTTTTCCTGGGCAGCTTCCGAGCCTCCCCAGGTGAACCCCCTAATCCCTTGATTCTGTCGGATCCGGATTGCCAGTATTTCAATCGTCAACGTGAACAGGAGGGGGGACAGTGGGCACCCCTGACGTGTTCCCCTGTTAAGGCGGAATTCGCGCGACAGTCGTCCATTCACGCGCACTCGTGCCTTCGGGGCTGAGTATAGGAGTCTAATCCATTGTAAAAACTTAGGGCCAAAGCCGAACCTCCGTAACGTCTCAAACAAGAAGGGCCAGTGGACTGCGTCGAAGGCCTTCTCGGCATCTAACGAGAGGAACCAGTGGGGCTCGCTCCTCCCTCTGACTTCCTGCAGCCAGTTATGGGTGCGGCGGAGGTTTAATTTGGTCGCCCTGTCTGGAAGGAACCCAGACTGATCTGCATGCACCAAATCAGAAATTACCCCCCGCAGGCGCCGGGCAAGTACCGTAGCCAGAATCTTCGTCTCCATATTAAGGAGGGAGATCGGGCGGTAGGAGGCACACTTGTCTCTGGGTTTACCCTCCTTGTGAATAGGGACAATTGTGGCCGTGGTTAGATCAGGCGGCAGGTTCGCCTTTTGGAATGCCTCGACAAATAGCTTTTTAAGATGGCGTTGCAGCAGGTCCGTCATACGTTTGAAAAATTCCGCCGGGAAGCCGTTGGGTCCCGGTGTCTTCCCCGGCTTCAGGGACGCTATTGCCTCTTCTATTTCTTCTAGTGTGATCTCTGCTTCCAGGTCCGTGGCGTCCTCCTGGGACAGCGTCGGGACCTCCATGTCGCACAGATATTGGCTGGCTTCCGCCTCGCCACCCAAATCCCTAGCTCTATAAAAGTCCTCGTAATATGCCGCAAAGGCCTCCGCTATAGCCTCGTCCGTACAGGCTGATCTGCCCCCTAGCACTTCAATCCTATCAACCCAGCGCGCCGCCCTTTCTCTCCTGCTCAGCCATGCTAGAATTTTGCCCGATTTGTCACCCACGTCATATAGGCGGTGGAGTGTCGCCAATGCCTGTGTGCGTGCTTCCCCAGTGACCAGTTCTCTATAGTGCCTCTGTGTGTCTAGTAGTTTCCTAAGTAATCTTTCCTCTTTTCGCTGGTGATATTCTGTTTCGAGGGCTAAGATCGTGGCCTCCTTGTTCGCCACCTCATGATGTAACTCCCTCCTTGCCGCTCCCAATCTGCTATTTATACGATCCCTAAGGGTTGGCTTTAATGCTTCCCAGAGCGTGATCCCTGAGTCCACTGAGCCCTCATTCTCCGCCACGTATACCTTTATGTCTGCTCTAATTCCCTTCAATAGATCTGGTGGCTGCAGGTCCCATGTCCCGAGGCGCCATTCCATGGTTTTTACCCTCCTCCCACGTCCCAAATGTACATATAGGGGGGAGTGGTCCGAAATTCCTCGTGCTTTATAGTCCGCTAAGTCATTGACCGTGATTTCTTGCCTAGAAGTAAATATATAATCCAACCTGGAGAAGACCCGGTGAGCCCCAGAGTAGAAGGAGTAGGCCTCCTGAGTCGGGTGGAGCCATCTCCAGACGTCTGTGAGGCCCAAAGTGTGCATCTGTCTTGCCAGCGCCGTACCATGTCCCGCTGCGTGTGAGGCCCCCGACCTGTCCCCCATGGCGCACATTACGTCGTTAAAGTCCCCCCCCACAATCTGAATCGTATCTGCCGTGTCTAGAAGGATAGCAGAGACTGCATTAAGGGTGCGTGCCTGTAGTTTTGGTGGGGCATATACTGAGACGATTGTGTACCTGCGCCTCCTCCATGTACCCTGTACTCCTGCATATGTCCCCTGCGGGTCCAACCAAGTACGAGTGACCGCAAACGGTGTGGATTTTTTAACGAGGACAGCCGCCCCCCTGGAGTCTGCCGTGTATCCTGCGTGCGCTAGTACCACGTGCCTACCCCGTGCTATAAAGGCGCATTGAGTGCCTCTTAGGTGAGTCTCCTGGAGTAATATAATGTCTGGCGCTAGCCTCTTAAGATATGCATTCACCAGGCCCCTTTTGATCTTTGACCCAAGACCATTCACATTCCAAGAGAGTATCGTGACGCCTGTGTCACCAGTGAGATTGTGATCTAGTGGGTCTGCCATTGTGTATTTCTTCCGTACTTCCAGGAATGGCACTTGAAGTGGTGTAGTGTAAGGTGCGTTATGGCATGCAGTCGCTGTTTCTCAACTTGTGTCCCTCTCCCTCCCCAAGTCCCTTGAACCCCCAACTCCCAATTGCAAAAAAACCATGTCCCCCCTGCCTCCCCCACCCCACCTCCCTCCCCTTCCAGTCGCGGCCCTTCCAGGGACCTAACCATCCGCGGGAGAAGGCCTGTCGCCCTCCCACATTTCCCCCCCATCACCTACCAAACAACTGTAAAAACAAGAAAAACAACATAGGAAGGCGTGTCAACTTGCGTGTTCCCGGTTCCGGGCTGCTATCTCAGTGTCCCTCGGAAGTCCATATTCATGAGTGCGAGTCCTGAGTGTCTGTCGCAGGACCTAGGCCCGAGGAGTCCTGTTCCAGCAGCTGTATCTCGGTGACCAAGGGGTGGACTGATTCTGCACGGCTGTTCTCTCCATCTCCTCCGGATTCCCGCCCCTCCGAGTCCTCCTCCTCGTCTCCCTCCGAGCGGATACCATTTCGTAGGCTGCTGAACCTGGAGCCCCCCACAGAGTTGTCATTCGGGGATGTCGATCTACCCCCCCCTCCTCCCGCCGGCACCTCGGGACTGATAGGGCGTCGCTGGTTTACGTCCTCTGTTCTTTCCGGTTCTTCGTCTTTGCGGCTTCGGCTGTTCCCATCGCGCCCTTTCCCTCAGTGATCTGTCCAGGGCGTCTCTACCCATCGTTTCTCTACTGTTCAAGATCGGGCGTTCCTCAAGCCATAGCCAGGCGTCCTCCGGACACGTGAAGAAGATGGTCTTGTCTTTATATATGACTTTAAGTTTTGCCGGGAAGAGAAGCATATAGTCTAGTTTCAGGGCACGTAATTTCATCTTCACTGAGTCGAAGGAGCGGCGTTGTTTTGACACTTCTTGGCTATAGTCCGGAAAGATCATAATAGTGGTATTTTCGAATCGGATCTCCCCCAGCTTCCTGGCTTCCCTAAGGATTAAGTCTCTGTCAGCATAATTTAGGAATCTAGCGATGATCGGTCTTGGTCTTGCGCCCTCCGGCGGTTTGGCCAGCAGCGCCCTGTGGACCCTCTCGATGATGAAACATTCGGGGAACTTAGCTGCAGGGAAAGTAGTCTTGAGCCACGCGTGGAGGAAGGAGGCCACATCCCTCTCCTCAAGTCCCTCCCTAAAGCCCACAAAGCGGAGGTTGTTGCGGCGGGATCTATTTTCGGCATCATCCACTTTCCATTGTAGGTGCCGATGGGAGGCCCGTAACTCTGCCATGTCCTTTCTTAACGCTGTAATCGATGTCTCATTGTCTGTGACTCTGCTCTCAGCCAGCGTTACCCTCTCAGTTAAATTGCGAAAGTCCCGTCGTAGCAGCGTTATCTCTGAGCCCACTTCTCCGATTTTTACCTCCAACGCCGCTCGCGATTCCTGGATATCACTTCTTGATGCCTGGATGGCTGCCAGGAGCATTGCCGTTTCTGTGAGCGGTCCCGGCGTGTCCATCTTTTGTTCCGTGTTCGGCCTAGATGTCGCAAAGTTGTCCATGGGGCCTTGCTTCGTTGGCTTGGGGATCGGATCCCGTTTCCCCATGGCTGCCCTCGCCGCGTATCCGGCTGTGATCTCGGCGCGATCTCTGCTGGCGCCTTCAGCTTGGTGGAGATGGCACCAGCAGCTGTCCCCCGCACGTGAAGACCTCTTATTTTGGGTTGCCGCCGTCGGTTCGTGGGTCGCCCCCAGGAAGGGGGGGGGGGGGGGGGGGGGGGGGGGGGGGGGGGGGAGGTGCGAGCCTCGTGTGGCTGCTGGTTCGTGCACTCCACGTCCCCACTGGGGTACCTCGTTCTGCCGGGAAGTTGCTATGTCTGGGTCAGAACCCAAGCGTCACAGGTTGCCGCTCTCTCCGTGTCCACCAGAGTGTCCAAGACGTATTCTCGTGTCTGTGTAGGACCACAGCGGGGTGTACGCGGGGGGTCTCTCCTCCTGTCCTCCACTCAGTCACAGTGCTTCCCCACTGCACCACCCCCTGCGCAGGGCCCAGGATCCAGCCTACGGGGAGGGAGCAGCTCTCAGGGACCAGAGCGTATCTCCAGGCCTGGCTCCCCCGCCGTCTCTTCTACCGTATGGTTCGGTATTGGGTCGTGCCTCCCCAGGTGCGGTGTATGCTGGCAGTCACTGCCTGCCGTTGCCTGCCTCCTCCTGCTGCCGCCGCATGCTGTCGGGCCCGCCACCTGGGGGCCACACGGTGCCGTCGCGCCACTCACCAAGCGGAGCGGGTGCCAGGGGGGGGGGGGCAGGAGGCGCGCCCCCCTCAGTGCCAATGCCACAGTCTCGCGCCCAGTGGGGAATGTCTGGTTCCCCCTGTAGATCCTTACTCCGGTCGTCCTCACCCCCGGGACGTCTCCCCCTGGGCTCACCTTCTCCTCCGCTCCCGCCCCTGTTCACCTCGCGGGGGCGGGGGATCTCTGCCGCTCCCGATGATCTTGGTCCCTGTCGCCTGGGGGGGGGGGGGGGGGGGGGGGAGGAGACAGCCCCGTAGTCCTCCCGCTCCTGTGCCACGTCGCCGCACAACGCCCCCGTTTGCGGGCAAGGTCGCCTTAATCCCGCCGCCGCTCACCAGCTCCTGCAGCAGGCGGCCGCCATCTTGGTAAAGGGTGCCGGGGCCTGACTCGGGATTCCTCGCGTCGGGCGGGCTACACTCGTCCGCCCCGGGGCGCCGGTCGGGATCCGGTCTATCCGCGCTGCCGCCGGGTCTTGCTCCGCACCTGGTTGGAACTCCGTGGGCCAGTTCACTTGTCCGCTGTCGCCTCCTATGCCGGCGGCTCCATCTTGATTGGAGCGAGTGCACCCGATCCGGTGCCGGTGTCGGTGGATTTGCAGGCGATCCACGCTGTGTTCAACGCAAGAAGGGATGCCCCCGATGAAGCGTGTTCCTAGGCTTCACCTGCTGTGAAGTAGGTCTTCCAGATTGGGGTATAAATGACGGATCAGTGGGCAGCCCGGCCGGAGCTCCGGCGGGACACGTCTCGGCCATGCTGCTAGCCACGCCCCTGCCTCCTTCTTATTTGATATCTTTCCTTTCCCATCTTGTACCATCTTCTGTTTGTTCCTCTCTTGCATCATAGCCTATTTACCATCTTTTAGCTTGGCTGACCTGTAGCCTTCCAATGCTCAATTTTAGGGAACCGTTTTTTCTTTTTTGCTTTAGCATTCCATGAGAGTGCCTGTGTTTTCGAGCTCTCTCCTTCATGTGCTTCTCCTTCGCTGTCAATCGATCAATCAATCAATCTACAAAACATTTATAGAGTGTTTAATCACCTGTGACGGTCTCCAAGCGCTGGAGCTGCTTGGCTGCCTCGAGAAGGTTGGATCATTGAAACCTCCAGGTCTTTAGTTCTTTTCCTAATTGCAGGAGCGACTCCGGTCCTGAGGTGCAACGAGAGGCTGTTCCAGGCCTTGGCTGCCAGATGCGAGAAAGAGCATCCTTCACTGTTAGCTCGGCGGATTCATGGGGTGTCTGCGAGGGAGAGGGAAGCTGATTAAAGGTGCCTGGTCGGTTGGTGGAAGGTTAGGCGTTTGTTGATGTATGCTGGTCCTTTGTTGTGCAGGGCCTTGTAGGCGTGGGTCAACATTTCGAACTGGCATCTCTCCCGAATCGGAAGCCAGTGTAGTTTCTTGAGATCTTGTGTGATGTGGGTCCTTCTGGAGAGGTCAAGTATGAGTCTTGCCACGGGGTTCTGTATTTTCTGGAGTCTCTTTTAGAGGTGGGTAGTGATTCCTACATGGAGCGTGTTTATGTAGTCCAGTCTGCTGGTGATAAGGGCGTGTTTTGACTGTCCTGCTGGTGTTAATCGGGAGCCACCTGAAGATCTTGTGAAACATGCGAAGGGTGTGGCAGCAACTGTGTTGACTTGTTTCTTCATGGATAGCTTGCTATCCAGAATGATGGCCACGTTGTGGGCGTGGTCCATTGGAGTGTGGGGGTGCAAGCTCTGCGGGCATCCATGTGGCCTTCCATGGTAAGGTGTTGTTCCTGAAGTTGTTGACTTCCGTCTTATCCATGTTGAGTTTTATACAGTTGTCCTTCATGCAGTCTGTAATGTTCATCATACATCTGTGGAAGTTAGCTTTGTGGTGGAGGGGTTTTCGGCCAGTGAGAGGATGAGCTGTGTGTCTGGGTAGAAGATGATGTTGAGTCTGTGTGATCTGATGGTGTCGGCTGAGGGGGGTCATGTGGGTGTTGAAATGGATCAGGCTGAGGGATGATCTTTGAGGTACTCCGCATATAGTCATCTTCTACTCTTAAGTGAATTGTGTGAGGCGGATCATTTGGGGTTTGCCAGTAAGGTATGAGGCATTCCATTTGAGGTGTTTCCATGAATCACGATGTGGAGGAGTCTGTTGATCAGGATACGGTGGGAAATGGTGTAAAATGCAGTGGACAGGTCCAGGAGAGTGAGGGCTGCTTTTTCCCTAGCTGTGATCAAGAGGGCTCTGATGTCGTCGGTGGCTGCAATCAGGGCAGTCTTGTTGCGTTGGTTTCAAAATCTGGACTGGGAGGAGTCCAAGAGGTTGTGGTTTTCAAAGTGTTGGGTGAGATGCTGGCTAATTCCCTATCAAATATCTGCTACCGCTCTCTGTATTGCTACCTCTCATATGTTGTAAACTCTCGCTTGTGTGCCTCTCCCCCAACCTGTTTACAAATTGAAAAAAAGAAGTTAGAAAGCTCTGATTGAATGGTGATCGTGTACAGTTACAATCTTTTTATGTGAACATTTTCTCTTTGTTTTTCTAGATTGCATAAAATTTGCCCTGCAGTTACACGGACAACCTTTATTAAAGGCGATTTTCCATCTGTCCAGCATATCATAGTTGACGAAGCACAGAATTTTCGTCTGGAGGAAGGTGACTGGTATGCAAAAGCTAAGGAACTTTGCAAAAGGTGTCAGAATGGGCCTGGTGTTCTTTGGATATTTTTGGATTACTTCCAGAAGTATCACCCTTATGAAAATGGACTTCCAATGCTTAATGAGCAGTATCCTAGGGAGTGGCTAACCAAAGGTGTCCGCAATGCCGCGCAGATCTACAGTGTCATGAAGGCAAAGATGGATGACATTGTTGAAGAAGCAAGTGAGGGATCACGTGTTCTACATGAACATTTGAAAAGTTTGTTAAATGAGGCAGAATGTGCTCACGAAATTCCAGGATTTTATGTAGAGAAACGTCTAAACAAGGACGAAATGGCCAGGTACGTGGCCAAAGAATGCAATGGTTACCTCCAAAAGGGCCACTCCATGAAAGATATTGCAATTCTGTGCAACACAGAAAAAGATATCACAGCTAATAGACACATTTTACAAGTACATATGAGAAAACTGAGATTGGATCTCTCTTTCATAAGAGCCGATGATAGCGAAGGCCAGGGCATTGTTTTGGACAGTGTGCGACGTTTCTCTGGCCTGGAAAGAAACATCGTGTTCGGTATTCACCCAGTTCCTGTACAGCGTGAAGTCGCTAGCAACATTTTACTCCTGATTGCATCCAGAGCAAATATGAAACTTCATATTATCTTTCTAAATTCACCAGAGATTTCTTAAGACCGGGAAACATGTTTTATATACTGTAAGCCATGTGCCAGGTAAACCTAAAATGGCCGGCTCAGAGACAAAAGCACAAATCCATCACTTTTTGTTATTTGCCATTTCTGTATATGGGGACGGTGCCATATAGGTTTTTTACGCTAGTGGTGATTAACATACATAATGAATCAATTTAAATATTTATTGTTTTACTTAATGAAATATGTTGTGTCTTCTAATAGTGTAGGGATGGTTTCTAAAGGTTTTTCAAACTCCACCACACGTATTTAGCCCAAATTCAAACTGAATCATTGGACGACACTGCTGGACTCCAGCACACCCGAAGGCAAACACTTTTTTAATACTTATATGTTACTTAATCTCCTTTTATTTTCTGTCATTCTTATCTATTTCTAAGAGTCCATAATGGCTATTTGTTACTTCAATGTGTGCTGCAGAATGCAGCATAACTAGAAGTAGCAAATCGTCATTATTTAATGATTGTTTATGTGCAGGAAGGGACACTTCCCTGCTCATAAACAATCATTAATGTCCTTTTGAATGCAGCACGCATAGAAAAAGCAAAAAGGAGGCGAAATAAAAGCATTTCTCCACATGCACCATTCTAACGCCAGCTCTTACACAGTGTTAGATTTTGGCACTGCCACAGATTTACACCTCCTTGTTAATCTGGGGCTGTGTCACAAAGCAATGGGTGTTGGGGTGGAACTCCCACAACAACACCCATTTTACACCTCTTTGTCGCTAAATGGCTAAGTGCCCAAAAAAAGTGGCGGCCGTCTGGCGATAGGGGCTTGCAAATATGCCCCCCAGTATCTTCAAAGAGCAGTGCTCAGAGTTGTGCCTGTGGCTAGGATAAGGGGACAACAACCCGTAATAACCCGCATAGAACACACTCTGGAAAAAGATATCTGGATTTCAGACGTCTGCACTTTTGGTACTATTTTATGACTAGAGGCTGGAAAATCAACGGGCAGATCAGTAAAATCTTCAGAGATAAGTTATAGTGTGTGTGCAACAAGAAACACATGTTAAAATTCACCCTTCAGCTTCATGTTGCACCAGTGATTTTTTAAAACTATATTTTTAATCTACAATAATATTGCAAAATGGATCATCTCTAGGCCAGGAAAAGTGCACACAGTCTATCATTGCAGAACATATAGGTTTCTTTTAAGAAATGACAGCTCTGAAGTGTATGAGAGCTATAAAAATACCATAATCTAACAAAAAGATTAATATAATGACTGCTTTGATTGTATTGTAGAATATATATATATATATATATATATATATATATATATATATATATATATATATATATATATATATATATATATATATATATATATATATATATTATTTTACACAGGGCCTTCGTTCAGTGTGGTTAAGGTAGAACTGTTGTACATATACAATTAGTTAACATTCATCAGAATTGATCATCATGTTCTCACCCTGGGACAGATGAACGGTTGAACAAGCTCAATGCTTATTTGAAACTGTGATCCAAAATACAACATGTCTCAGCTGCAAGCACTCTTTCCTAGCATTTCTGCTTGACTCAAACATTTGTTTTTATGGTTTCATGCACTCCAAATACTGTGTGCTTTTCACTCTTTCCTATATTGCAACAATAGCAAAGACTTGTTCTCTGTGCTTTAAAAAATAGCTACATATGCAGTAGGCCCAACAGACAGCCCTCCATGCATTGGGATTGTTTAGGGTCTTAGTGTCACTTCTAAGAAAGGCCTTATGGGGTGCAGTGCAGAGCACTGTTTGCATTGTTTGTTTGCAGATACTGTGGTTGTTGAATTTGCTCAGGTAGCTAAGGTGCTTTGTTTGCTCTTTAGAGTGGAATGTGGAACTAGAAGACGTGGTTTCTAAACATAGCTTTCCTACTTGGTAGCGTGTGTGATTCTGAGCATTTTATACAATTTCACTGGTGCTCGGATTCCAATATTAGGCAGTTTTTTGAAGCTTGGCACAATATGGTACCATACAAAAAGTACTTAGAAGTGGTTTTACTGGAGCTCAAATACACTTGGTTAAAGAAATGAGAAATGATTGTTCCCAATATGCCACAATAAATACACATGACGCTGTGTTAACATGTTTTGCACAACAGTGTAGATGCCAAAAGGCTGCTAAAACATATACTGATGGGGTAGCATAGTTTAGGCTCTACCCTACACGTCACTGAGACGCAATCTTTATGTGCACTCAGCACAAAATATTCACTGTGCGCTTTAACCTTAGTAATGTAAAGTGCAACACTCTGACATATTATTGAAGTGTATTCACTGTATTAATCAGTCAATCAATCAAACAGAATTTGTTAAGCGCAGCTAATCACCCATGAGGATATCCAGGCGCTGGGGTTCTTGCTGCAGCGGCTCAGTTGAATAGCCAGGTCTTGAGTTCTTTCCTGAATTCCAACATCAAGGGTGAGGTCCGGATGTGAAAAGGGAGGTTGTTCCGTGCCCTGGAAGTGAGATAGTGAGCAGCATCTGCTATGGCTTTGATGTATGTGAGGGGTGTGAGTGTGGTGAAGGGAGGAGGAGCGTAAGTGTCTGGAGGGTTCGTGGAAGTTCAGGCTGTGGTTGATGTATTCTAGTCCTTGATTGTGCAGGGCTTTGCAGGTGTGGATCATAATCTTGAAGTGATATCTCTTCTGTATGGGGAGCCAGTGGTGGTTCCAGAGGTGGGGAGGTCGAGGATGAGTTTGGTTGGGGTGTTCTGTATGGACTGTAGTCTCTTCAGGAGGTGCAAGGTGATCCGTACGTAGAGTGCGTTGCTCTAGTCCAGCTGGCAGGTTACTAGGGCTTGGGTGATGGTACATCTGGTGTTGACCATTAGCCGTCTAAAGATCTTGCGGAGCAAGCGAAGGGTGAGGAAGTAGGTGAAGGAGACTGCGTTGATGTGGTGGTTTCATGGGGGAGTTGCTGTCCAAGATGATGGTAAGGTTGCAGGCCAATCTGTGGGAGAGGTTCCTAGTTCTGAGGGCCACCAGAAGGAGTTCCACAGGGAGGTGTTGTTCCCAAAAATCAGTACCTCAGTTTCCTCTAACAGTGAGAGGATGCCCTGAGTGTTGCTGGTGTTGGAAATTATGTTTAGCCCATGGGTTCTGACGATGCCGGCCAGGGTAAGACTGAGGGATGAGCCTTGAGGGATGCCGCAGATGATGCTCTTGTGTTCAGAGGTTTAGGGAGGAAGGCGGATTCGCGGTGTTCTTTCAGTGAGGAAGGGGGCGATCCAAGTGAAGGCATCTCCTTGAATTCCGATGTGGTGAAGTCTCTTGATGAGTGTGTGATGGGATATGGTGTCGAAGGCTGCTGAGAGGTTGAGGAGGATCGGGGTCTCTGTTTCACTTGGTTCAGGAGGCCTCTGATATCCTCTGTGATGGCAATGAGGGCGGTTTCAGTGCTGTGGTTGGTGCGGAACCCCGACTGGGAGCTATCCAGGAGGTTGTTGGTCTCCAGGTGTTCCGTGAGTTGGAGTTTGATTGCTTTCTCAAGCACCTTGACGTGGAAGGGAAGCAGAGAGATGGGACGGAAGTTCTTGTGTTTGCTGGGGTCGGCGGATGGTTTCTTAAGGAGGGGTTTAACTTTAGCATGTTACAATTCATTGGACAAGGTGGTTGTGGTGATGGATGTGTTGAAGATGGTGGTGAGTTTGTTACGGATTGTCTTGCTTCCAAGATTGAAAATGTGGTGGAGACAGGGGTCTGTTGGTGCTCCTCAGTGGGCGGAGTTCATTATAGCGGTGGTGCTTTGAGTGGTGATCTGGTCCCAGGAGGTTATCTGGGTTGGGCCCTGTGGGAGAGATGAGGCTGAGGAAGCTGGCTGCAGTGCATTGGGGCACAATGTTTTTGTAGATGTCAGAGATCTTGTGGAAGAAATCCACCAGGGTATCGCAAAGTTCCTGGGTGATGGTGTTTTCGGAAGCTGAGGGGTTGGCAAACTCTCTGATTATGTTGAATAGTTCTTTACTGCGGTTGGTGTTGGCTTCGAGGCAGATGGCCAGGGCACTCCTATTTGTCTTTTCATAAGTTGGTGGTATTAGTTGAGTGAAAATTTGTTGTCTGTGGTGTCCTTGCTGGTATGCCATCTCCTCTCCAGTTGCTTGCAGTTATGTTTTGTGGTTCTTAGTTCCACAGTGCACCAGCTGGCCTGGTTGGCGGGGCTCTTTGGTTTTGTGGCCTGATGGGGGCGAGCCAGTGAGCCAGACGGAGAAGTTTGTGACGCCCTGTTCTAGGTTGGTTGATATGTCAGGGTGGTAGGAGTTGAGGGCGTTGGTCAATTGGCTTTCTGATATTTTTCTCCAGGTTCGGTGAGTGGTGCTGAGCTGTTTTGTGGTGGTGCCAGCGGGGGTGGGACTGTGATTGTGAAGTGGACAATGGTGTGGTCTGTCAATGTTAGTTCGGTGACTTGTCTCTGGCCGTGAAGATGTGGTGGAGTGTGTCCTGTGATGTGTGTGGTGTTGGTGACTAATTGGGTGAGGCTGAGGATGTTCATGCTTTCGAGGAGGTTGGTGATGTTGGTATCATCCGGCCCGTTTAGGTGGAAATTGAGGTCTCTGAGGAAGATGTGCTTGGAGTTGATGGTGAGCGTGGCGATGAAACCTGGAATGGCGTCACAGAAGCTGGGGTGAGGTCCTGGAGGTCTATAGGCAAGCGTGCCTGTGATGATAGTTTTGTCATCGGTGGGGAGTTGGAAGGTGAGATGCTCCATGATCAGGGTTGTCGTTTGTGGTGGTGGTGCAGTAGATGGTTTCCTTGTGGATAATGGTGATCCCACCTCTGTTTTTGTTGACTCCGCCACACCTGCTGGATACAGGATATCACACTGAGATAAAGGTGATGTCGGGAGACGATTCAAGGTTGACACATATCTCAGTGAGGAAGATGGTGTCACAGATCTCGGTGGAGTATTTGCAGAGGGATCGTGCATTGAGCAAGAGGAGTGGCGATGTTCTGGGAAGGTTGTGCTTTGTGTGGCAGTGGTTGCCATGTATGCAGGTGCTTTGGTGCTGCAGGTGAAGAGGCAGTGCCAGCAGGCAAAAGGTCCTACTGTAAATTGAAGTGAGGAATGCAGCAGTGGTTGTTGCGGGGTTCATGACTCGGAGGCGGTGTCGCTTCGGCCACACTGCAGCCAGCCCCTTTAAGTAAGTCTTGGGAGGGGTGCTGGGAGGCGGGAAGTGGGAGGGAGGAACGGGCAAAGAAGCGGTGGCAAAATGGCGGCAAAAACAAGCAGTGAGTGCAGAAGACAACTGTTAGCGGGGAAACAAAGATACAGTGCTACTACAAAGTTACAGTGGAAAAATGAGTGGTGAATACATCAAGCAAAAGTTAGCGGGTAAACAAAGTTACTTGTGAGTGGAGTAGCAGGCTATGCAAACAAGAGCACATGACTGAGAGTGAGTGGGCGGTTTGCAGCAAAGAGGGGGATCAGGCATGTTGACCTGTAGAAAAGCCTGTAGAAACTACACATTCATAAATGTATGTGTCTTAGGGCCAGATGTAGGTCGGTCGGTAACTTATTTATTTTATTTATTTTGAAAGTTTTATATAGCGCGAATAAGATCTTCGCAGATATCAGAGCGCTTTACAGAGGAGGGGAGCATATATACACAGATACATCAATAGTGTTAAAAGTACAGTGTAGTGATATCATAAACAATCAAGTAATTCAATTTCAAAGTCATACAAAAATGCAAAGGGTTCAAACAAGTAGTACAGATCAGTATCGAGTCTTTGAAGTTGATCCCCAGTAGTGGTTCAGGTGTATTTAGCCATGAGGATCGCTTTTACTTCTTTCCTGAAAAGTGTGATAGAGGGGATGAGCCTGGTTTCAGGGGGGAGTGAGTTCCAAATCCTGGGAGCCATTCCTGAGAAAGAGCGTTTATAGGTTTTTTCCTTGCGGAATCTTTTAGGCTTTAGCAAAAGATTGTTTGTGCCTCTAGTGATTCTTGAGCCACCAGAAATCGTCAGCTTCTGAGCGAGGTATCTAGGTGAGCTCAGGTGGACAGCCTTGTGCGTCAAACAAGCGAATTTCAGGTGTATTCTGGCTTCAAAAGGCAGCCAGTTCAGGTATTTGAAGTCAGGGGAAATGTGTGAGTGCTTTTTTGATCCAGTGATGAGTCTCGCTGCGGCGTTTAAGGAGGCTCTTAAGGGTGCCGTAGTAGCTAGGGGTAGACCGCAGAGGGCGGTGCTGCCGTATTCTATTCGAGGTATGACTAGTGATTGTACCGCAGTTTGGAAGTCTTTGGCTGGAAGGAAGGGTTTAAGTTTCCTAAGGGTGTTGATTTGGTAGTTCGCTCCCTTAGTTGCTTTGTTGATGTGTTCCTGCATGCTGAGATTGGTGTCAAGTGTTATGCCCAAAGATTTTGCTGAGTCCACGATGGTGGGTTGAACATTGAGTGCCGTTAGGTGTTTAAGCCACATTTGTGCGGTAGTGATCTTCGCGGGAGGTGAGATCAGAAGGAACTCTGTTTTAAGGGCATTGAGTTTGAGATGATTAGCGGCCAGCCAGGATTGGGTGCTTCTGATCGTTGAGTTCAATAGCGTGATGTCTTTGGGTGATTGTAGTTTGAGATAAAGTTGGGTGTCATCAGCATACATGTGGAAGTGTACATTGGATTCTTGTAGCGAGGTGGTGAGAGGTTCCATAACTAGGTTGAACAAAGTTGGGGATAGGCAGGATCCTTGAGGTACGCCTAGCGATACAGGTCTTGGCGCGGACATCAAGTTGTTGCTCTTGAATTTCTGCGACCTGTTATGCAGAAAGGACGTGAACCATTTGAGCACAGTTCCAGATAGGCCCATTCTTGTGTTTAATAGTTCGAGTAAATTCTCATGTTTGACGGTGTCAAATTCGGAGGAGAGATCAAGGAGGATGAGGAGGCAGGTATCGTTATGATCTAGGATTTGAAGGGCGTCGTCAATTATGTGAGTCATAGCAGTTTCAGTACTGTGATTTGCTCGGAAGCCTGATTGATGAGAGTTGAGGAGATCAAACTGAGTAATGTGTTTAGTCAATTGTATTTGTGCGCATTTTTCCAACAGTTTGGCAAGAGTCGGAATGTTGGTAATGGGACGGTAGTTGTTTAGGTCAGAGGGGTCGGCTGTAGGTTTCTTTAGCAAAGGTGTGACTTGACCAACTTTGAGGGAGTCGGGAATGGTCCCTTGCTGAAGTGAGCTGTTAATGATTTTAGTCCAGAGTGGAAGGAGCGACGGGGTAAGGACTTTGACAGCGTTAGCAGGAAGGGGGTCCGTGAGGTGATTAGATGGTTTCAGAGTGCTGAGCAGTCTGCCAATTTCTTCTTCCGTGTAGGTGACAAAGGTTGCCCAAGTGGCATTGTTTTTTGGTTTAGTGGGTGCTATGCAGTGGGGTTTGGGATAACGGCCGAAAATCAGTATTTTCGGCCGTTACCGACCGGTATTACAGAAATGGTATGTAGGGGCATTATTTTACAGAATCGGTAAATTTACCGAATCGGTAAATTTACCGATTCTGTAAAATACCGAATCGGTATTTTTACCGATTCGGTAAATCTCAGATGTAGGTGGGACTCTTCTGAGTCCCAAAGGCCCTACAAATTCGGTATTTTAACACCCAATCCAATTGGGTGTTAAAATACCGAATTCAGGTGTGCATGCACACCTAGCCATGTGACAGACAGACATGCCCATAGGGCATGTCTGTGTGCCACATGGCGCACATGCCTATTTTTGGGGCGCCAGAGGGTGTCAAAGTGACACCCCCTGCACCCTCGCAAAAGTCGGTATTTACCGATTCGGTAATTACCGAATCAGTATTACCCATTCATTCCTATGGGCTTCACAGCCCATAGGAATCAATAGGGAATACCGATTCGGTAATTACCGAATCGGTAAATGCCGAATTCAAACGATTCGGTATTTCCACATCTGGAAATACCTTCATCTCCCCCCTTCATATTTACCGACTATGAAATACCGAATCGGTAAAATTCGGTATTTCAGAGTCGGTAAATATGGTTCACCTACATCTGGCCCTTAATGTTTAAACTGTAACCTAAAACTTCCAGTTCTTATTCGTATTTACACTTATGCTTCAAGTTATATTGCATTTATTTAGAGTGCGTTAGATATGTAACACATGATTTCATTTATTAAAGTTTGCATTTATTCTGAAACTACACTCGCACACATAATCGTGTATTTGAATTGCACATTGAAATGTTTTATTTGGTTATCATGACTGTCAGCCTTAAGTGTTCAGTCCTTCAATGTTTAAGCTTCAATTTCAAGAATCTTTGTTTTTCTTGAAGGGTTTCTCTTCTGGAGGTGTGTTCCGGTGATTTCATAGTCAGTAAAAGGGGTACTTTGTATTAGAGATAGTGAGGTCTGAGAATGGGACTGTTGGCAAGAATGTGAAGCTTTAACGAGACTAAGGAGGTTTCCATTCATCGCGTATCAGGAGCTGAAGGATGCCCAGGTTTACCCTGATATTCGAGCTGTTGGATGGGAGAATTGAATAATGTTGCCAATTTCTACTGTGCAAGGAGGGAAGGTTAACAGAGTCTTCTAATGACGTGGAATTCTCAAATGTTCTCCGTGTTAATAGTTGCTCACGCTTTTGGGGTTAGTTAGACATTCCCTTTTGCATTGGAGAGGTACAGACTTCTATGCCGTTTTTACTTTGAGAGTGTGGCTTTATTCTGTACACTTGACCTACTAAAGTCTTCACAATGCTGACACCTTCCTGCTTATTTTGAATTCTTTGAGACCCTTTCCCTAAACTACTCTTATTTTAGATATAGGATCTCGGGACCGATGTAGGTCGGTCGGTAACGGCCGAAAATCGGTATTTTCGGCCGTTACCGATCAGTAATTAGGCGAATGATATGTAGGGGGCATTATTTTACCGAATCGGTAAAATTACCGATTCGGTAATTTTACAGATTCGGTAAAATAAGTAATCAGTAAATTTACCGATTCGGAGCCACCCATATGTAGGTGGGACTTTTCAGAGTCCCAGGAGCCTTAACGAATCGGTATTTTACCATCAAATCCAATTTGATGGTAAAATATCGATTCAGGTGTGCATGCACATGTGTGCATGCACACCTATGCCATGTGCCCATAGGAATGAATGGGCATTACCGATTCGGTATTTACCGAATCGGTAAATACCGAATTAATCCGATTCGGTATTCCAGCACATCTGGAATACCTACATGTCGGAGCCATAGATTTACTGATTTTAAATTACCGAATCGGTAAAATTCGGTAATTTTAAATCGGTAAATCTTTCCTACCTACATCTAGCCCTTAGTTTGGTGCTTTAGAATTCATTAATGCATATTCAAGAGAACCGGAAATGCTATACAGAGCATCAGCTATTGTTCCTCATTCTGTGTATTGCTGCTACTGAATTTTTTGTATGCTTTTTGCTACTAAGACTGAATTTTGTACAGAGATTTGGATTGACTTTGGGAATACTGTACCTTTATAATATGTTCCTGAGATTCATTTATATCCGTCTGGCTGTAAACCTCTTGCAATAAACCTTCTTATCCTAATTTACCGAACCCTGGTTCTCATTGTGTGGCCAAATTGGCTCCTCTGTAAATTGAATTGTTGATTAATGTTAACTCTGTTACTTCTTAGGCAACTACAAAAGATTTATCATGGGATAAATGGTGAGAGTGGACCAGGCTTTCTCACTGACATATGAACTAAACCATCTTATTTCCTACACAATTTTAAAAGACATTCTCCAAAAAGCTTTCAGATTTTGTATGGCCTCACAACCGCTTCAGAGAGAGGACTCGTGAGAAGGGCAAAAATTAAGAACCTTTCAGGGAGGTTCCAATGTCACACGCTCACACACTCTCACACATGTGGACTGTCACACACATGCACACTAATAAATGCAAAATATTTTTTTCACTTACCTTAATTCCTCTTCTGCTTTAGTGCCTCCTTCTCCACTCAAGGAAGCAGGTCAAGAATCGCATACAGGATCCAAATAAACAGACTGAAAGGGTTTCAAGGGGACGGACGTTATGTCCTATATTCTGATGGTTAAGGACTTGTATCTCTTCTTTCCTGTTTAAAGTGGCAAATTGTAGCTTATATACCGGCATTGTAGCTTATATACCGGCTGAGGCATGCGCAGTACAGCTGATAAATTATATGGAATGTTTCTGTGTGTGGGGATGTCGCTGAATTATGCCCCTCACATGTTCGCAGTTCATACATCCATCTCTAGAATGTCATGCATTTACAGGGTAATCTGGAGATGGATTGTGTTTCAGCTCCATACCACTTCTCCCCTTCCCCTGCCTCCTGTTGTCATCGGCCAGAGGGCTCTGTGCTGTAATGCATGCTGATGATCTTTACATGCACTCGGCCAGTGTCAATATGGCTATTTGTCAGTGCAGGCAGGGGCTTTGTGTCGGTCTCACGAGTGGTAGGCACCGCCAAACACTTCTTTAAACAAGCAGCCACCGTCAATGTGATGCACTTCATTTGTAGTAATAATCCCCAATACGGATTCATATGACTTCTCTTCTGTACCAATCACGAACAAATATTAGAACATTGGAATGTTGGGAGCTCCATTGAAAACAATGGAGTGCTCTGGGCTTATAATGGCTGGTATAAGCCTGGAGCTCCAACATTCCAATGTTTCTTTGTTCACAGCTCTGGCTGTGAACAAAGGCTTCAGGGAGCCTGAGGGGATTCCAATCCCCTCACGCTTCCAAAAGGCTTTGTTTTTTTTGTTAGAACATTCTGTCCTCTAGTGGCAGAATGTTCTAATAGCCTTATAGCCCTTCGTAGATGGGCTATACCGCTATTAAAGTCCCTCTCCCTTGTTAAAGGCCCTCGCCTTCGGCTCGGGGCCTTTAACGCTGGAGAGGGCCTTTAATAGCCGGTATAGCCCTCTACGGCGGGCTATAAGGCTATATTACTCTACTTTTAGCAGATTCCTTTATTACCAATGTTTTAACATTTAGCAGTGTTTAGATTCTGAATTTAACGTAGATTTAGATTTCCATGGTTTATTTTACTCCCAAAATTATCTTCTGGAGATACTTTAGTGCTGCTTTTTCAAATAGAATTATGGTTGATTTTGTGACGGACATTTTTTTTCAAATTTTGTATTGGACATTTCGTGTTTAGAATACAGTAAAACAGTAAACAACATGTCTACCATTAAGTAGTTCAGAACAGTCATATTTCAACACTGTACTCGAGTCTGCATTGATTGTGTAAGTATTGTATGTATAGGCTAGTCACCCGTGACATCTGACTCAGAGGACCACGGGCCCCAGATCTTCTGGTGCTTAGAGATGCAGGCCCTCCAACAGAAGTTCATCCCGGTCTCCCATAAAGTCATCAAATGGGGATCCAGAGATATCCAGCACCTAGCAATGTCTCTTTGCAATAAGCTAGCCAAGACCCATAAAAAGACACTTGTATATAGTGTGTGCTGGACCCTCCTATATATCCCCAATAGAGCCATTTTTTGGTCTAGGCACTCGGTGATTTGGATGAGCCCTTTCAGTCTGGGCTGGACAGACCTCCAGTATTTAGCAGTGTGCGGGCATATGGTGTGATCAAAGGAACCACTTGGGTCACTACAGCGCCAGAGGTTCAGCTTTCCCTGTTCTCCACAGACGGCCTGGACTGTAATAAGAATGGTGGAAGTATTTGAACTGAATTAGTCTGAGGTTGGCAGAGATAGCCAGTACCCGAGGGGCCAACTTAGCCTCACTCAAGTCGTTGTCGTCCAGGTCTCCAATGTCTTTTACCTACCTCATGTGCAGCACGACTGGGGGAGAGTCCGACTCTTTGAGTACCAGGGAGTTGTACATTCATGAGATACCTTTATGACCTAGTGTGCCTTGTTAGGTAAGTTGCAGTCCTATGAGATATATGACTGTCACCCAAGGCACAAGACGATTGCTGGAACCTCCAGCCTTACTCTAATGAAATGATTCTTCACTCCTCGTTTATTTCATATCTGGCATTTATTTAATTTAATTAGCGTTTTCTTGTTGAGTTCACACGGTTATTTCATTTCTTTCCAGAAAAGTATATACTTCATCCAATGCATTTCGGCGGTTAAACCGCCTTCATCAGGGAAACAATCTGTGAAAGTCAAACAATAAAATCTCTAAGTATACATTACTCATATGGTCACATGCACCTGATTAAATACGCTTAAATTCTAACTGATGTTGGCAAGTTCCCCCTCCCCGCTCTGGCATTCTCATGTCGTGTGTAAAAAATGCTATGTCTCCTGATCGCTGATCGTTTCAATAAGTTTTTCTTATTCACCGGACCGGTGAATAAGAAAAACGTATTGACACGTGAAAATTATTGAATTATTGGACAAATATCTACATACTGTCCTGCCAGTTAAAGGAAAACATTGCCTGCAATGAGAAGGAAAAGTGGCCTTTGAACGTTAAGCGACAACTCAAACTAACCTTGATTAAAACACGATGCCTCGCATTTAGATTAGAAACCACCCATGCCAAAATGTTATATTCCACTAGTAGGTCAAAACAACTTAGAAAATCACCCTGACACCACATGTATCACTTCTCTGCTTTACTTCTGAGGATTACAACTTTGTCTGACTTCTCTGCTCTTCACCTTTCTCACTGCTAAATTTGAATACTGCCTTACTAAGGCCTAGTCCCACTGAAACTCTCTTCAGCTGTGTGCCAATCCACAACTCTATGAATTTCTCAAACCCCACCACCATTCTTCCTCAGGAAGGATGGAAGCATGCTCTCCATTAGGTAGACCTTCCAAGTGGCCACTGATGTTAACTTTCAATGTATGTCCTAGAGACATTCACACTTACTCTTCACTTCAATTCAATTCCAATTCAATTCATAAAGCTTTATTCGATACATATGGAATGACCATAAAAGCACATAAGTAACACATATGATGACAAATATTGCAGATTGTAACAAAAATAAAAACACAAAATTTAAAATAACATGCTTTTCCTGGCATTAATTGATTGATTTAAAAAGATAGCAGTATAAAAGCATATATCTGCAGATTGCATGTTAAAAATTAATCTCATTGCCTCATTAACAGTGCATGAACCATATTTAACAAACAAGAGTTTTAAGTAGGCAATACGGTAATTCTTATAAAGTTTACAGACCAATAAAAAGTGCAAGGTGCTCTGTTTTGATAGACCATCACATAGACAGGGACCGATCGGGTGTTTTTTAAGGTTGGGCAAAGCCACCAAATGGTGTACCAGTCCAAACCTTAGTCTAGTAAGTACAAATTTATGTGATGGCCTGGTCACCATAGCTAAATATGAAGGGTAACCTCCATGGACAATATGGCTATTATAAAATAGAGTGGAGGGCAGTACCCCGATTTTTGATATCCGTCTCCTTACTCTAAATGCTAAAAATGTTGATTTCAGCTCATTTTGGGGTATAGTAGTTGCACACTTGGATCGACCATAATGTTTATGTTAAAAATCTCTGAAAAACAGTTGACAATATATTTTAACCAAGGGATTTTTAGATGATTGTCAAGGGAAAGACAATCCATTATAACAGATCTATTAAAAATTTTCTCATCCGTTAACCAGATGGAACGCCAAACCATAAGAGGCCTTAGGGATAGTAAATCAATCAGATAATTAACACCCAGTTCTGTAGTAGGGGATCTCTGTGTATAGTCATAATCTAGTGAATAGTCCCGCCCATGTGCGTGGACCCCGGCAATCAAAAATAATCTCTTAAGTTGTCAAAATAATGCAGAAACTGCAAAGACACTTAAGAGAGAATTTAAAGACAAATAATGCAGCCTATATCCACAGGCTACAGTGTCCAGTACTTCAACTAGAAATTCCACCAAAAAACACTACACATAATACAGCCTGCCAGTTTCTACCATAGAGAAACTTGTCTCCCTCAGTCAAAGACTGGAATGATAGAGAGGAAGGTAGGGACAGACAAGCCCCATAGGCTGCCATTATGTTTCTTAAATAGGATACTGTGCCTTTAAGAGAACTTTCCAGAACTTCTCCCAGTATCCCAGAATGCATAGCAGGTCCCTCTACTTTCAGTTCTTTTTTCCGGCTCCTGCTTACAGGACCCTGGCATTGAGCTCTCCCTTGTTTCAAGGGTTTATTGGATATTTTGGCACTTTTGTGTTCTAAAAGTGTTTCAGTTTACTTTCTTAGTGTTCTCATTCTCTTTTGTGTGCTGTTTCAGGGCTCTAAAATGCCTGGCCTTTTTGATAAGTGCCCAGCATGTGGGAGGAAGAAGGCCAAGAGTGATCCCCATGATGTCTGCATCGTCTGCCTCCCTGAAGATCATGTCCCTGAGGATTGTGTCATCTGCCAGCAGTTTACTGCTCGGACTCTGAGGGACAGGATGACGATCAGGCTTTCTGGCCTTGAGGAGAGGCGTCTGCAGGCTGCAGGTGGGTCTGGGCAGGCTGGGAAGGTTCCCTCTGCCTCTGCTGAGGCCTCTGGGGGGCTCCCCAGGGGCAGGAAGTTCAGCAAACGGTCCCGGTCTCCGTCGACGTCGATTGCATCGACGACGACGTCGAGAGGGATGACGGCGGTGTGCTCCCCTTCTCCCCGGGGCTCCGGGTCGAGACGGCGTGACGGTTCGACGTCGAAGATCATGGAGAAGTCGCCGTCGAAGCCACTGTCGACGTCATCGTCGACGTCAAGGTCTTCCTATCGACACCGAAGGCGAAGTGACAAGCATCGACGCTCGCCGTCGAGGCGACACCGTCGATCGCCGTCGAAGCACCGGTCGACGTCGAGGGGCTCCTCGACGTCGAGAGCATCAAGGAGACGGCGACGCTCGTCGTCGAAGACGGAACGCTCGACGTCGCAGAGGCGGCGTACGACGTCGCGGAGGAAGAGGTCGACGTCGAGGGGTCGGCGTTCGACGTCGAGAAAAAGAGGGTCGACGTCGCGGAGGCGGCGCTCGACGCCGGAGTAAAGGAAGCGTCGTTCGACGCCAGAAAAGCGACGCTCTGCGTCGGGCAGAAAGCGGTTGGCGTCTGGGAGTTGTTCAGCCTCTCCAAAACGGCGCAAGAGGGATTCTAGTCCCAGAAGTCACGCTGCTTCTAGTGGAGGACGCAAGAGGAAGCGATCACCTGCTGAAGGGGCTGGATCTCCGCCCCCTTCGCCTAAGGGTCACCGGGCTCGGTGTACTCAGAGGTGTACACGCCATCTCGGCCTCGGACTCCGACTCCTCCTCCTGTTCCTAATGAGGATCCTCCACCCAAACCTCCACTTCCTTCAGGCGACCCACCACCACCTCCTGTCCCTCCGCATGGGCTCCCCACAGCCGAAGGTTCCTCCGCCGAGGTCCACTTCGCTACCGTCTTTGCCTGTTCCTCCTAAGGGGACCCCAAAACCGAAACCCCGTGAGGAGCCAAGGAAGACCCCGCCACGAAAACCGGTGGAGCGGCCACGGGCTGGCAGGTCTCGCTCTCGCTCTGGGAGAAGGGAGAGATCGCGACGCAGATCGTCCACGAGGTCGAGACGCCGCCATAGGAGGCGCGAATCTCGCTCACACACGAGGTCCTCTGGGACCAGGGACTATTCTCCTACCTTGTCGGGGTCACCGGACACGAGGGTGTCCCCGATTGATGACCTGGTGGCGTTTCATGACGTCCTTTTAAGGGGCGCTGCGAAGTTGGGCATATCCCTGACGGTGCCTACTCCGAAAACTTCAATCATTTTTGAGACATTGCATCAAAAACACCGGTCTTGTCCTCTCCTGCCTCTGGTGCCGGGCCTGGAGGAACCGGCTATGGCCCTTTTTCTCACCCCTGCGGTGACGAGGGCGGCTCCATCGAGGTTGCTGAAAAAGTACCGGGCTCCCGATTCGGATCCGGCCTTTCTGAGAACGGAACCCCCTCCTGACTCTGTCATTGTGACGGCGGCCCGCAAGCAACATGCCACCACTCCGTCCTCCACGGTTCCCCCAGATAAGGAGTCCAGGTGGATGGATTCGGCGGGGAGGAAAGTCTGTGGAACTTCCGCTACCTCCATGAAAGCTGCGAGTGCCACGGCGCTGTTGGGCCGATACGACCGCGCCCTCTGGGACTCCCTCGAGCGGTTTGCAGAGCACTTACCTCGGGAGAAGCGTGAGGACTTCATGGAAGTGCTGAATGAAGGGATGCTGGTGGCGAACCAGATTATCAGCGCTGCAGTGGACTCTTCCCTGTTGGCTGCTCACGGATTTTGCCACGGAGTCAACCAACGACGCCACGCATGGCTCCGGCTTACGTCCCTGAAACCGGACGCACAGCAGAGGGTGGCCAACCTACCATTCTCCGGTGAGACCCTCTTCGGGAAGCATGCGGACGATGAGATGGCCCGCATGAAGGCGGAGGCCGAGACGCTAACGGCTGTGGGCCTGGAGAAGCCTAAAGAGACCAAGAAGACGTACCGCCCTTTCCAACGGCGGTTCGGTGGGCAAGGCCGAGGACGAGGCCAGGCTTCGGGACAATCGCAACATCAACAACAGTTCCGTAAGCCGTTCCAGAAGCGCCAGAAGGGCAGAGGAGGCCAGCAGTCGGCCCCGGCGCCCAAGGGCCAGGCTGGGTCTAGGCCCTAGGAACCTACTTCCCCCGGATCTGTTACCCACTCCGGTAGGGGGAAGCATTCAATTTTTTCTGGCAGAGTGGAGAAAAATTACTCAGGACAAGTGGGTGCTGAATATTGTTTGCAATGGATACAGTCTTCGGTTCACCAGCCCTCCTCCAGCAATTCCCCCGGTCAGCTCGCAGTTTCAGCTGCGCGAGCTTCAGACGGAAGCGGATGTCCTGTTGACGTACCTCTGTCTCAGAGAGGAAGAGGTCTGTACTCCAGGTTCTTTCTAGTTCGCAAGAAGGACAAGAACGAGTTCAGGCCCATTCTGGACTTGCGGCAGGCAAACAAATGGATTCGCAGGGAAAAGTTTTGCATGCTGTTGTTGCATCAGATTTATCCTCAGTTGCAACAGGGAGACTGGCTATGCGCTATGGACCTACAGGATGCTTACTTCCATGTGCCCATTGCACACAAACACAGGAAGTTCCTGCGGTTCCAAGTCGGCACCAATCACTATCAATACACAGTACTCCCATTCGGACTGAAGTCTGTGCCGAGAACATTCTCGAAGTGCATGGCAGTGGTAGCAGTACACCTGAGGAAGAACAAGGTGTTCGTCTACCCGTACCTGGACGATTGGTTGATCAAGGCATCCTCCTTCTCGGAAGCGCGAGCACACTTCTAGAAGACGTGCGTTCTCTTGAACAAGCTGGGGCTGCACATCAACAATTGCCAAGTCTGTCCCGACTCCGGTCCAATGCATACAGTACTTGGGAGCCTCCATCAATACGCTGTCAGCAAGCGTGTCTCCTTCGGAAGAGCGACGATTATCTCTCCTTCGGAAGGCTCAGGCTCTTATGACAACTCCATCTACAACAATGAGGACGGTGTCTTCTCTACTGGGATCGATGGCCTCTTGTATCTTCCTGACGCCACACGCACGGCTGCACATGAGACCGCTGCAGGAGTGCTTGGAGGACCAGTGGGATCAGAGGAAAGGATCTTGGGACGACAAGATTCGACTGTCGCTGCATGCTCTTCAGTCTCTGAAGTGGTGGTGTTCGGCGAGAATCTCCTCAGAGGGGTTCCCTTTCACAAGGACATTCCCACGCAGACTGTCGTGACGGATGCTTCTCTCCTGGGATGGGGAGCGCATTCCGGGACTCTACAGATTCAAGGAACGTGGTCGCCGATGGAGGCCACGTATCACATCAATTTCCTGGAACTCAGGGCTGTTCACTTGGCACTGAAGGCCTTTCTTCCGTCCTTCCAGACCAACTCTCTGCTTGTACAGACGGACAATACCACCACGATGTATTACCTCAACAAGCAGGGGGGCTCGAGATCACGCACTCTGTCACAGGAGGCGCAGACGATCTGGCACTGGCTCCTAGCCAGAGGACTAACGACAACGGCCACCCATCTACCAGGTGTGCAGAATGTTCAGGCAGACGCACTGAGCAGACTGGTTCAGGAAAACCACGAATGGGTCATAAACGACGAAGTACTAGTAGAAGTCTTCGCAAGGTGGGGAACTCCAGATGTAGATTTGTTCGCCACTGCCGAAAACAGCAAGTGCAGAGACTTCGCCTCCAGGTACTTCCAGCAAGGGACGCTGGGGAATGCGTTATGGATAGACTGGACGAACAGCTTTCTGTACGCCTTTCCTCCCATTCCCCTGATTCCGGCGGTGCTCATCAAGCTGGCCCGGTCCAGGGCTCGGATGATACTCATTGCCCCGGAGTGGCCCAGACAGTGGTGGTTCACGGACCTACTTCACCGGTCTCTCCTTCCTCACATTCGGTTGCCGTGCAGGCCGGACTTTCTCACGAAGTAGGGGGGACGGATGTTACACCCCAACCTCTCGTCTTTGAGTTTGGCGGCATGGCTCCTGAGATAGTGCAATATGGCCATCTGAATCTGCCCGATGATTGCATGGACATACTGAAGGAGTCTAAAATACCTTCCACTCGGACTTCATATGCTTACAAGTGGAAGAGGTTTTGTATCTGGTGCCAGTCTAAGAACCATGATCCTACGACCTGTAAGGAAGATGTCATCCTTCCTTACCTTTTACATTTGGCGCAGTCTGGCCTTAATGTTCATTCCATTAAGGTTCATCTTTCTGCATTGACTGCCTACAGGAAATGCCCTTCACAGACTTCCTTTTTCCAGATCCCTGTGATCAAAGATTTTCTGGAAGGATTGAAGAAAGTATTCCCTCCTGTCAGGCTTCCCTCGCCTTCATGGGAATTGAATGTGGTGCTGTCCAGATTGATGAAGGAGCCTTTTGAACCTATTCATAAGGCTTCGTTGCAGCACCTGTCCTGGAAGGCAGCGTTCCTCGTGGCCATTACATCGGCCCGCAGGGTGAGTGAAATTCAGGCGTTGTGTTGTACTGAACCTTATACTGTGTTTCATGCTGCTAAGGTTGTTATGCGTACTCACCCTAAATTTCTTCCCAAGGTTATTTCTGATTTTCATGTCAACCAGACCATAACTTTGCCTACGTTTTTTCAGAACCCTTCATCCCCAGTGGAGAGGTCTCTCCATTCCCTGGATGTTGGGAGGGTGTTGAAATTTTATCTGGATAAAACCAAAGATATTCGTAGGTCTGACCAGTTGTTCATCAATTACGGATCGGTCAGGACGGGTCTTGCGACCTCTAAGCAGTCCATCTCTAGGTGGATTGTGTCCTGCATACAATTATGTTACCAAAAGGCTAATAAGACCTTAGGAGGTAAGCCTAAGGCTCATTCCATGAGGGGCAAAGCTGCCACGACGGCTCTGCTCCGTAACGTGCCGATTGCTGAAATCTGCAAGGCAGTCACTTGGAAGTCGGTTCATACCTTTGCTAAGCATTACTGCCTGGACACTGACGCCAGGGCAGACGCTCAGGTTGGGCAGGCTTCGCTGCGGAATTTGTTCGCACAGTAGTGGCGTTATGTATTTATTCTCCACCGCCGCTTTGGTGTGGGGATGGGCTTGCCATTCTATTCACTAGATTATGACTATACACAGAGATCCCCTACTACAGAAGGAGTAGTTTCTGTCCTGTAACTCCAGTTCTGTAGTAGGGGTATCTCTGTTATAGTCATAAGCGCCCGCCCTCCTCCCCGGTGGAGATATTTGATCATGTACGGAATGCGACAGGTCTGGCGTGCTTCGCCTTCAAAAAGAACTGAAAGTAGAGGGACCTGCTATGCATTCTGGGATACTGGGAGAAGTTCTGGAAAGTTCTCTTAAAGGCACAGTATCCTATTTAAGTCACATAATGGCAGCCTATGGGGCTTGTCTGTCCCTACCTTCCTCTCTATCATTCCAGAGTCTTTGACTGAGGGAGGCAAGTTTCTCTATGGTAGAAACTGGCAGGCTGTATTATGTGTAGTGTTTTTTGGTGGAATTTCTAGTTGAAGTACTGGACAGTGTAGCCTGTGGATATAGGCTGCATTATTTGTCTTTAAATTCTCTCTTAAGTGTCTTTGCAGTTTCTGCATTATTTTGACAACTTAAGAGATTATTTTTGATTGCCGGGGTCCACGCACATGGGCTGGACTATTCACTAGATTATGACTATAACAGAGATACCCCTACTACAGAACTGGAGTTACAGGACAGAAACTACTCCTTCTCTATGGATCAGCTCTGTAGGGGCGGTGGAAGGTAAACAAAGAAGCTTTTTCAGAAAGGCGTTTTCCTCCATCTGCAAGCTATAATCACAGCTATGTCCCCAGACGCCTGCCCCATACAATGCAGTTGACACACATCTGGCTTGATAGATCTGGAGCATATCCCTGGTACGTCTGTCCCCAAATGGCCGCAAACCTAAAAACCCCATGAGCAATTTTAGCCATTTTATTACGAACTTTGGTAAATTCGTTAGACCTTTTTCTATCCTTTGAGAAGGTTATACCCAAATAACAGAATTTGTCTACATGTTGCACTTTTTGGCCATTGATAAAAAAAGCATTAGATAATTTTCTTTTGATCCCACAGGTCATAGTATGTGTTTTTCCCTTGTTGATGACCAGTTTCCTGTCTTTAATAAAAACGGAAAATCTGTCGATCAAACCTTGTAAACCAAGGCGTGTTCTTGAAAGTAGCACGGAGTCATCCGCATATAATAACACCGGCACTGTGACACCATTCACCTGGGGGGCATCAGCATTAACGGTTTTTAAAAGTGTATTAATTTCATTAATAAATAACGTAAAAAGTAGGGGGCAAGGACGCAGCCCTGTTATACCTCTATTAACATTAAATTTAGGGGTACACTCTCCTTTTGTGCCATAGCGCACACTAGTTTGTAGCTTTTCATATAACCTAACAAGAAAGAAGATTATGTCCTCCGGAGCTCCAAGCTGTAACAGGGTCGGCCATAGGATGGAGTGGTCCACCAGGTCGGAAGCGCTGCTTAGATCTGCAAAGCAGAGATATAGTGAACCATGTTTGGCTTGCGTATACTTCCCGATCAGTAGGTCTAAATTTATACACTGATCGAGTGTACCCCGTCCCTTCCGGAATCCATACTGGCAATTGGCCAGAATCGCCTCTTGCTCTACCCACTCTTCCAATCTCGCCAACATAACTCTACTCATGATCTTAACTGAGGAGTCTAGAAGAGAGATAGGGCGATAATTTTTAACATCTGACCTATTGCCCTTCTTATGTATCGGGATTATAATTGACTCTCCCAGGTCATGGGGGCCTCGGTACATACAGCTGCATTAAAGACAATAGCCAGAAGAGGGCTCCACATCTCTGGTGCGGCTTTATAAACATCAATGGGAACACCATCTGGTCCTTGAGCCTTCCCCCCTTGCTTGCACGAAGACCAAGTTCGACCTCAAGGGCAGTAATGTCCAGAGGTACGACCGGCCAGTTACTAAGGTTGGTTTCGGTACATGTATTGGATTTAAAAATCATAGAAAAATGGGAAAGCCACCCATCGCTAGTGACATTAGAAGTAAGCTCCGGGGTATTTATCTCCTTGAGGAAAGGGGAGTTGACCGTGGCCCAGAATAGAGCACAATTAGATAGTTCAGCGGCTTGATTAAGAGTTTCCCATGCCTGCTGCTGCAGCTCCCCGTTCCTACGTTTCAGAGCAAATTTATATTCTAATCTCAGCTTGATGATTAGTTTGGTATCCTGGGGTTTGATGTCAAAGCATATTTTAATTCCGTTAAAAGTGAAGTACATGTATGGTCAAACCAACCCGGTCCAAGTTTATGCTGTACTCTGTCGGGTCTAGTAAACCTGGCATCAATGCGTTTATTAATGCCATTAAAAACATCCAAAACCCGTTCCGGTTCAATGCTATTGTTTAGGATAAAGGTAATATCTGCCAAACACTCTTTGACAATAGAGCTCAATAGTTCATCAGATTTTTCCACTTTCCATCTCATTCTCACACCGTTTGTTCTGTGGGGTTCCATATTTGTAACTGTCCTCACTGGGCAGACAGGTCTACCTCCCCAAAGTGTAGTTTCCATAATAATATAATTATGATCACTCAGGGTAGAGACTTTAATCCTGGGGGCTGCACAGTAAGGGACTATGTTAGAAGAGACAATTACATGGTCTATAATTAAGCTGGTATACCGATTCTTATAAGTGGGGACGATCTGGCCTTTTTCATCCTTAGAATTTTTTTAAATTTCTAGGTCATAATCGCCCATAAATTTATTAAGTGTTTCACCATAGCTATTGTGGGGAAAATGCAGATCATCCTGACCAGCATTATTTTTGACCCCACAGACTTTTAGGGTTGACATTTCACAAGTCGGGATATTAAAATCACCCACCCAAATAAAATCAAAAGAAACATTCATTTCTGCAATCAAATTATCGATGGCAATGGCCAGATCCTTAACAACTTGCCTCCTTGTGTTATCGAAAACATTATTATAAAAATTGAGGAGAAGTATATTACGACCTTGTTTCTCATAGAGCCAGAGGATCTGGACGTGAGCACCCACAGGCAGATGTATTTTTACTGTAATGGACCGGTTAATAGAAACTAAAATCAAAAGTCCACCTTTGGCTCTTCCTGACATAGAGATCTGTGGTACTAAATTATAAGAAACAAACCCCTCATAATTAACCAAATCCGTACACCACGTTTCCTGGAAACAAACAATATCATAAGTATTAATCAAATTCGTCCAGCCCAAAAAATCACCCTTAGAGTTCAACCCAGCAATATTCCAGCTAACAATAGATATGCCATAATTACACGCTATCTTGATACTATCTAAAAAGGGCATTTCATGTTGTCCATCACCTGCGTTATGATCACCTTTTAAAATATCTCTACTGACTACTACTGTGGTTCGGTGGGCCAACAGTACTGCCCGGTTACTCACCGGTAATGACCATTACTCCGAGTCCTGGTCTCCCCGTCCCATTCCTGATGAAGTGAGCAGCTAGTCTGCTCTACAAAACCCCTACCTAGCTGAGCTGTTGGCACTTCCCCCTAGGATGACGTCACCATCACGTGACTACAAAGGGGGAAGTGCCGGAAGAATCATCCTGAAAATACCAAAGACAACAGAACGAAACACATACAATCACCCACAGACACCCCAAACCAGTGAAGAAGGGAAGGGCTCAGGAATGGGACGGGGAGACCAGGACTCGGAGTAATGGTTATTACCGGTGAGTAACCGGGCATTACCTCCTCGTCCTGTCTCCCCGGCCCATTCCTGATGAAGTGAGCCCATACCCAAGCACACGGTGATTGTAAGAAAAAAACAGACCAGAAAATTGCAGTAAACAGGTCCATTTAATCCACAAACGTAAGTACAAATCATAAATCATGTACAGCAGACGGGACCGAAGCCCCAAAAGCAGCAGAGGCCGCCATCCCCAACTCCAAACGATAATGGGCAACAAAAGTGTGTGGAGAAGCCCATGTGGCAGCATTGCAAATGTCCCTCAACGAGGCCCCTTTGAACATGGCCCAGGGGGAAGAAACACTCAGAGTCGACCGACCCTGAACAGAAGAAGGCAGGGGACAGTGGGCAGAATCGTAAGCAGCAACCACAGCGCCCCTGACCCAACGAGACAAGGTGGACAGAGAAGGGCGAAGCCCCAGACCCGACAGGCCATAGGTGACAAACAGGGAATCCACCTTGCGAAAACCAGCCGTACGCTCTAAGTAGATGCTGAGAGCCCTCAGCACATCTAATGAATGGAGGAGCACCTCCTCAGGAGAAGAAGGAACCAGAAAAAACACCGGGAGAACAATATCCTCCTGACAGTGAAAGGAAGAAACCACTTTAGGAAGAAAGAACTGACTCGGACGGAGAATGACCTTGTCAGCGCAGAATCGCAAGAAGGGGGGAGAAGCCATCAGAGCACCAATCTCACCAACCCTCCGCCCAGAAGTAATGACCACCAGGAAAATAACCTTCGCAGAAAGGAACTTCAGGGCCACGGAGTCCAACGGTTTGAAAGGAGGACCTGTCAAAGCCCGCAGAACCAAGGGAAGATCCCAAGGAGGCACAGGCGAACGGGACACAGGACGCTGAAGCAAGAAACTCCGCAGAAGGCGAGCCACCAACGGGGATATAGAGGAAACAGCGGAACCCCGAAAGGCAAGAATGGCAGCCCACTGCGCCCGTAGGGAAGACACCGCAAGCCCCAGGACGAAACCATCCCTTAAGAAGTCCAGTATCACAACGGCCACACAGGCGGCAGAAGAGATACCCTTCCCCAGACACCAAGTGGAAAAACTCTTCCAGTGGCGGGCATAAGATTTCAAGGTGGAAGGACGTCTGGAAAGCTGCAGACATTGGGCAACCTCCATCGAGCAACCCGAATCTAGTAGACTCAACCGCTCAAGTGCCAAACCCCCAGCCGGAGGCGACGCAGGGAGGCAAAACTGAGAAGAGGAGCCCGCAGGGGGGAGGGAGACAGGGGAAACCTCCAATGAGGGCAAACAGAGAAGGCCAGGAGAAGGGGGTACCAAGACTGCCGGGACCACTCTGGAACCACCAGGAGAACCTCCGCCCGATCCCAACGAATTTTCCTGAGGACCCTCGGGATCAAGGCAAACGGAGGGAAGGAAAACAGCAGACCCATCGACCAAGGAATCGAGAAAGCATCGGAGGCCCACGTCAACGGAGAGAGAATGATGCTGCAAAACCGGGAAAGCAGGGCGGACTCTTCCGAGGGGAAGAGATCCAGCCAAGGAAGGCGGAACCTGAGGACAATCAGCTCGAACAGATCCGGAGACAGACAGAGGGACACCGAGGAGGGGAACACCCTGCTCAAAGAGTCCGCAGGCCCATTCTCCTTCCCCGGAAGATAGACCGCTGTCAGAGACAACAGATTCGATTCGGCCCAAAGGCCGAGCTCCCGGGACAGGAGAAACAGAGCCCGACACATGCCCCCCTGGTGAATCACATAGGAACAAACCACCTGATTGTCGGTCTGAACCGAAACCGCCCGACCCCGAAGGAGAGGAGCGAACCAAAGAAGAGCCAACCAAACCGCCCTCAACTCCTTCCAGTTCGAGGACTGGAGGGACTCGAAACTGTACCACTGACCCTGAGCGTTGGATGCACCAAGAACAGCACCCCACCCCAAAGCACTCGCATCCGTGGACAACATGACCACAGACTGAGGGGGAATGAGATCGAAACCCCCGGAAAGGGAGAGAGGGGACAACCACCACTGGAGATCCGCCCGAATCCCCGGAGTGACAGGGATCAGAGTCTCGTAGTCCAAGGAGGCCGGATCCCAGTGCGACAGGACATGATGCAACAGGGGGTACAGATGTAGCCTGGCCCAAGGAAGGAGATGCAGAGTGGACACCATCTCTCCCTGATTCCGCAACCAGAGACGGGCAGACACCTGCGACTGGGAAAGAAGCCAAGAAAGGTGACGAAATAAAGTCAACTGGCGCTCCTGGGAGAGGACCACCATGCCCAGGTCCATCCTGAAGAGAGCCCCCAGGAACGTCAGGGACTGAGAGGGCACCAGGGAAGATTTCCGGTGGTTGATAAGGAACCCAAAGGAACACAGCAGACGACACACCTGTTCCACATCCGACAGAGCCTGTGAAAAAGAGGGAGAGACAATCAACCAGTCGTCCAAATATGGAAAAACTAGCAGACCCCTGGAATGAAGAATACCCACCAGAGGGGCCAGGAGCTTGGTGAACACCCTGGGTGCCGACGACAGGCCGAAAGGCAGCACACAGAACTGATAGTGAAGGGTCCCCACAGCAAATCGCAGAAAACGCTGGTCGCCCAGATGGACAGGAACGTGCAGATATGCATCCATCAAATCCATGGACGTCAGGAAGCCACCCGGAAGGACCAGAGGCAGGATGGACTGGAGGGTCACCATTTTGAACGGGTGATGGATGACGAAGTGATTGACCCGCTTCAGATCCAGAACAGGACGAAGATCCGAAGTGTCCTTCTTGGAAACCAGAAAAAGGATCGAGTAGCACCCCAAGCCCCTTTCCGGCTGAGGAACCTCCACAATAGCCCTCTTCTCCAACAGGAGCCGCACACCTGCCAACAAAGCATCTCTTCGCCGAGGAAGACGGGGCAGGGGAGTCTGAACAAAACCCGGAGGAGGAGGAGAGGAAAATTCTATCCGGCAACCCTCCGAAACAGTCTGAACCGCCCAGGCATCCGGGACCGACAACCACTGGGCGCGGAAGTACTGGAGGCGACCACCAACGGGCAAAGGCAGACAGTCATTGAGAAGAGGAGGAAGCGGTGGTGGCAACACCGGCAGAGGCCCGGGGCTTGGCACTTCCAGGGGCCCCCTGGCCATGACCCCTGCCTCAAAAGGGCTGAGAAGCGCCACGAGCAGGAGGCCCAAAAGTGCGACGATAACCAAATCCACGCCCCCGAGAAGGAGGACGGATCGGGCCACCAGCTTGCGGTTCTCCGCCGACTGCTTGACCATGCCCTCCAGCTGAGGACCGAACACCTTCGAACCTTCAAAAGGCAATTTAAGGAGAACCGACTTCTGGGAAGAGTCCGCCTTCCAGGAACGCATCCAAATATGACGACGGGCAGCAATGGACGCACCAGAAGCAGCGGCCGCCGCCCCCAAATTGTCGAAGGAAATGTCCGACAGGAACACACCTGCAACTCCATCAAAGACAGAAGAGGCGTGGCATCCTCGCCGTCATTCAGCAGAACAGACAGAGACTGGAAGTCTTTAAGGAGTGACTGAACCATATAGTTGGAATACGCAGTCGCCCGGACAGAGAAATTAGAAGCAGCATAGGAACGCTTCACCGCCCCTTCAACACGCTTATCCACAGCGTCCGTAGGAAGGGCATCCTCAGAAACAACCAAACCCTGAGAGGAAAGGCCAGCCATTAAATTGTCCACTTTCACAGCCTGAGGGAACTCATCCGCAAAGCCCTCAAGCGGGTAACGCCTGGACAAGAAACGAGGGAAAGAAGGCTTGTCCACCTCCTTCCATTCGTGAGACAGCACATTGCGTACTGCACCATGCAAAGGCAAAGAATCCGGAGCAGGCTGGACATACTGCGTAAAAAAGTTATCCTCAACAACAGCATCCGCAGGAGGAGAAAAACCCAAGTTGGACCTCACATGGGCAAACAGTTCAGTGAGCTCAGCACCCTGAACAAAACGACCACGGACACCCTCATCCTCATCAGGACCAAAGTCATCCACAGGATCAGCTTGCGCATCCAAAGAAACACGAGGCACCTTGGGAGGAGGCCCAGCCGCGTCCCTAGCCATGAAAGCAGCAGCCACAGCCTCATTAATAATAAGGCGCAGGGCATCCAGAGGGGCCGCAGAAGAAGAAGCATCCGAATCCATTGCGGAAGCAAAAAGTCCAAATAACACTCCCAACAGGCATAAACAAGGACAAAAAACATCCCAACAAGGACCCCAGATATAGCTGAGGACCCCAACACCTGTGGGAGGGGAAAAAAAACTGGGCCGGTATAAGAAGCCCAGCCTGCCGCCAAAATCGCCCCCTTAAAGGATGCAGGACACCAAACTCCATAGAAAAGCCCCTGCCCGCTAGAGCAGGGCGAAAAACGGACCGGAGAATGCCCAGGAACGGCCGCTGGAGCAGGCCAACCCAAGCCAGGTGAGCACCTGCAAGCACAGATAACAGAAACGCCCATTAACGCGAGTCGCGTGTAAAAAGTGCCCCCAAAACAAAGGCGGCCGCTAATGCGAGCCGCGTGGTACAAAGAAGCCCCAACACGGAGCCAGCGCGGGGGAAACGGCAGAGTACAAAGCACAGGCGGCCGCTAGACCAGGCCGCCGTAAATACAAACAAACAGCATGAAGACTTACCCGAACACAGGAAGACTCCAACAGCACAGCCAGGAACGCGGTCGTAGACTGCAGAAAGAAAAAAACAGGATGATTCTTCCAACAGCTCAGCTAGGTATGGGTTCTGTAGAGCAGACTAGCTGCTCACTTCATCAGGAATGGGACAGGGAGACAGGACGAGGAGGTAATGGTTGGGAGTCTACAAATTGTTCGCTTACTTCAGTCACCTGGCAAGCTGGGATCACCTCATGGGAAGAGCAACAATCTTGGCTAAGTCAATCGTTAGAGTCTAGGGAACTTAAAGCTTGGTAATGATTTAGCACTGGTATCTCAAATACAGGACGTGGGTTAGTACGTTTATTAGGCGTTAAAGGGCCTCCTCTACTTTTATCTAAGGGTTCATTAATAAGATGGCTATAAAAGAAACCAAGTGGGCGTAAACAAATAACCTTCTCAGAATATGGTAATGTAGCTGCTCTTAACAAGGCAGTTGCAGCATGTTGGGGATATTTAAAATTAACAATAACGCAGTCGCCTCCACTACTCTTTCTGGAGTTGCCAATCCAGTTAACCCTTCTGGTAGTTAAAATCTGATCAGAATAGATCGTAGGAAACCCACATTGTTTATGGAGCCAGAACACAGTTTCATTTTTTAAGGGATTCGTGTGATTCCGGTTGGTTCTGGTTCAAATGTTTATAAAAGGGTGGAACATTTGTTAAAACGACCACATATGGGGCACAGTCTGGAGGTAAGTTAATTGTATGGCTTCTCTTGACTTCTGCCAACACCGGGCCTCTCTCTGGTTCTACTGCCGGGTTCTTCCAGCACCCTATCGATTGAGGGTTAGGCATATCTGTTTCTATCAAATTTATCACTCCAACGTCATCTGCGTTAGGTACACTTGAAGCTGCTTTGCTAGCCCTTGGGCCCTTATCCACAGCCCCAGATCTCTTCACTGATTCAATATGAGCAGATAATAGGTCTCCTAACCTTGAGACCTCTATGGAAATCAGATCTAGCTTTTCAGTTAGAGGTTTAATTGCCTTTTCTATTTTAGCACCCATTATACTGACTAGCAAATCGAGCTGGTCAGCTTTCATTTTTACTGTGCTACAGTTGTCTATTAGCTCCTCACTACCTTCAATACTTATTGGTGGCGTTTTAACTCCTTTTTTGTTTGGATTTCCGCCGCGTTTGGTTTGTGTTTTCCTACAACCCCTTCTTAGTCTTGGGACCGGGGACCTCTGAATGGGGGTATTGAAAATGTCCACCGGGGCAGTCGGTGTTGAACTGGAGCCTCCGGGATTATATCATCGGGATTGCTAAAATCTTTGCTGATGTCTATAGTTGGTTCAGCCAGAGGTGTCGATGGCACAATTGGCAGACTGCCGAAACCCAGCGATAATCACCGTTCAGTTTTGTCAATTTCATTGTTTATTTTATTAACTGCTTATACCAAATAATTGTCGAGCGTAGCACTAGCTAGCTCAAGGGGGGCTTTATTTCCCTTCCATTTAGACATGTTAACATTAGGCAGCAAAACCAAGGATTATATAAAATTAGCAAAAAGCTATTTTAAATGAAAACAAAATAAAACTGGTAAAACTATAACCCAGATTTCCTCATTGAGATAAAATACAGGATTTAAAAGCCACAGGCAAAGGACATTACAGTCAATAATATAGTTTGTGAGTCTCACTTTATAATTGTCCTGATGTTCGAAGACCAAGGGGTTTTGCCACGCCCAGCCTCGTCTAACCATGGGTGGCCACAGACGGCCCGCCCTTTGCCCGGGCTTAGCCCAGCGCTGCCCGCGCGCTGTCCCGCGACGCGGGGATGCTCTCAATTTGAAGTGCCTCCTCGCACGAAAATACCGGGAGCGGCTTCCTGCCGCAAGGGAGCCTGGGGCTTGTGGTCCCCCCCGCACTGCGGCCGCGCAGTGATCTTCGGGAGCAGCGGCGGCAGGGGGAGACCAGCCGGAGGACCAACTGCGTGCGCCCGAACAGGAACCTAGCGTCTTGCCCAGGTAAAAGTTGTTTGCCAGACACCCGCTCCGACGGGGGTGCTCTCAATTTGAAGCGCCTCCTGGCGCGAAAATACCGGGAGCGGCTTCCTGCCGCAAGGGAGCTTGGGGCTTGTGGTCTCCCCCGCACTGCGGCCGCGCTGTGATCTTCGGGAGCAGAGGCGGCAGGGGGAGGCCGTCCGGAGGACCAATTGCGTGCGCCCGACCAGGAACCCAGCGTCTTGCCCAGGTTAAAGTTGTTTGCCAGAAGTAGAGCCTCTTTTGCTCTCCCCTGCTCCTCATACCAACCTCCAATGCACATCTTTCTCTTAATTTGTCGTGTCTGACCACCACCTCTTGGCTACATCCCATACTCTCCCTACACATCCAGTACTACCCCACTGTTGCATTTCCTTTCCCCCTCAATGATACCTGATGATCTTTTTGCTTTTATCTCCCACTCCCTGCAGCAACCCAACCCAACCTCTCCAGCTTTTGCAACCTTTCTTGCTAGTGTTGTCGCCTGCACCTCTAGCACAGCCACTCCAGTTGGTGCTGTTGTCTGCTCCTGTGCCTTTTCCCCCTTTTGCTCATTCTCACTTATCTTAGCTCCACCAGGAAATGATGAATCTGTGCGTTTCTGAGTGCAATTTTTTTATTGGATAATTGTCCCAGGAATACCATTTAGAATACAGGTGTATTGTTAGAAGAAAGCCCGAGATTCCTGTCTCAGATCTGATTCCAAAGTCTAGCCAAGTTGAACCTTGGAATCATGATTCTAGCTCGAATACAAATGTAAGAAAATGTGACCTTGAAATACCCAACAGCAGCATCCTCAACCAAAACAATCAGTTCAACAGCACAAATATTTGTAAAACGATTTGTTGTTGGGGATCCACTTGGTTTTGTGAGATACACAATCTTGACCTCAACAATTTAGACACAGGGTCACAGAATCTAATCCCTCCTATCATTTGTGATGTTGGCATCTAAACCTTGAACTCCATCCACTTTGACTATCGCATTTGCTGATTAGCTAGCACCGTTCAAGAGCATAAAGAAAACACGGCAGCCCTGCAGAAGGTCACGTTTTACACATTTGCCAGCACTCTGTCCATGGGCCAATTCTTGCCATGTCACAGATTTTTCCTGTAAGTGCAAATGCCGAAGAAAACAATGATTATTTGACTTCTGGAATTCCTGTTAAATTACCCTCTCGGAATCGTGTTTGTTCTGTTGGGCACGATAAGCATATAAGTGAGGAGGTGTTTTGCTGTGCTTTATAAATAATTATATGTTTTGTGGGTGGATAGTTTAGCGTATAGACACATGCTCGTGGACGGGGTTGCTGCAGGGAGGTGGGGGAGGGGCCAGAGGGGTAAGTGCTATGGTGACGAGGGATTCTTCGAGAAGGTTTGTGTCGTGACTGGGCCGGAGGGGAACCAGTATCGACCAAAGACAAGTGGCGGCTTTCCACCCCACTTTCGTGGAAGCTCCGGCGCAGGCAATGTCTGCAAGACTTGGTGTGGTCAAAACAGGCCTGGACTTGGCATGCCAGCCTACATTGGATATTTAGAAGCTTATCTGCCAATGATTTATCTGCTGTGGGAATTCATAGAAAAACACAGTAAACGAACAGCTGCTAGGAATCTTTGACAAGAGCAAAATAGCCATCCCCTATGAGTGTTTTTTTTTGTTTCCTCGAAGATCGAAAACATGCCTGTTCCACCCCTGGATTGTCACGCACAGAAGCGGAATAGAGGAAAGGCTTTTCTTTGTGAGAAGAGGCACGCCCACAATGCACTGCGCGATCACTGTGACCCCCTGGCCAAACTGGATTGGCTCCAGGGAGAAAAGCCTTGGAACTCAGCATATGTATAATTTGATTAGTGATTAGTTCTGCAGCTGTATACTAGGATTATTAGGATTATTGAACTATCATTGTCTACCACTTCTTTTCCGGGCTGCTCTGGACTGAGTAAAGCCTGACAATTTGGAGCATTTGAGGAAGAAGCGCAGCCAAGTTGCTTGTTCATTTGAAGTATGTGTTTGGTTTACCATCTTTGCTTGTTCCAGTTCATTTCCTAGTGGGCAAGTGTGCTTGATTTGCACAACCATGCAATGAAACTTGCAGTAAGGTGCATGCCTAGATGAGAGGCCAGTGATTGAATGGTGAGAGGGGAGAATATTGAACTTCCCTTTTATATATGCATATTTATGGGATGCATCCAGTCGTAAGCATGCGTCGGACATGGTTCTTCTTTGCTGGGTCAGGGTCGTACTGGAACGGGCACCAATCTAACATGTTTGACGAGGAGAGGAGGAGGCAGCAGGGGAGGGGAGAGAGGAGGGGACCTGTGCCTGTATTCCTTGTGGGAGCGAGCAGGGGCACCATCTGTTTGCAAGTTAATTACAAACAGATGCTTTCAAAGCTCGCTCCCGCAAGGGAATTGCAAAACGTGCACGCGTTGCATTGAAAGCAATGCAAAGCATGCACGTTTTTTGCTGAAAAAGTGATTTGATTCCTAAAGGTCTCCTCATATCAGCGTAGGCGAGACCTAAAAAGGTACCCTCTATAAATATAGTTCAAGGGGGAGAAAACCAGTGAACCAAGAAACAAAATCTCACTTGACTTTTATTTCTTCTTTGGTGACTATATAGGGTTGTATGATGTAACAACGCATGCCATTTGAAAGCATGCCTTTACAACGAATACCTTTATCCCGACTTGCTGCCGGGGGTGCACTGGAAGTTGGAATAATATAATTTACTATTCCAACTCCAGTATGTGCAACAGTAGGGAAAGTGTTGAAGTTAACTCCAACACCTTCTACCCCCTGCAACAAGCCTTTCGCATTGTAATGACATGCGTTGTAATGGCATGCATTGTAACGCTTCTGTTGTAAAGGCTGTTTCCCCCAATATAGTGCTGTATGCTCTGACTCCTTTTGCCCCCTACCATGTGAAGGCTCTGGTTTCTAGTTCACCACAACAACAATAGACGTTCCCAAAATCTGGTGGGACCATCACCTCATCTCATTTTGTTTAAATCTCCCGATCATAAAAACTCCAACAGGAGCCATCATGAACTAAGAAACTTATAGGCACTGGAAGAAATTCACTCTGACTGATACTTTATCAATATCTATTCCATCAAACTAATAACAAAAGCGGAAAATTTCAATAACTGGCTTAGCAAAGACATCAAAATTCTAATCCCTATAAAAATATACCCATTGGCTATAAGTAAAACAAGCATTTACAATGCAACGGCCTCGCCTTTGCAAAAGTTAGAGCTATTGGCATTGTAAATGACAAACTTTATTTATGGGTTGGTTTTGAAAACAGATAAATAAATGGCATTGTCATTTACAATGCCAATAGCTTAATGTTTCGCAAATCCCTGGAACAGCTAAAAGCGAGCTACATCTTCACCATTAGTGTTAAAGGCTCTCACAGAGTGCTGTCAATGTGTCCAGTGATGTATCACTGAGCATATCTCCTATGCTGAACGCTGTAGCGTATGTTATAAAAATACAGCCATTTTACCGAGCACTTTGAGGCAGAACTGATTCAATTTTATCAGAACTTCTCCGTTTATTACACTACAAATCAGCCAGTGGACTCAAAAGTGCTGACGCTATTTTACAGGGTATGTACAGCCCTGGAATGGTCACACTACTACAGGATCAGTACTTTGACAGCTGGTTCCTATCAACAGCTGCCGGCTCTAACAACAGCGAGAAGCTCAGATGATGTGATCACTTTGGGGAGAGGGAAAGAGGTAAGACGTTTCAGTTCAACCTTCTTTGTTCCCATCCTTCTCACCAGGTCAGTGCTAAATATCCCTGTTTCATTCTCCAACATCCACCCACCCACCATGAAAGACAGTGCTATTTCTTACATCCCCGTACTGACTGTGTCCCCATCTTTGATGATGATTTTCTTCGACTGCATGACGCTGCGGTTGCAGCGCTTCTTTTTCTTGCCCTGGGTCATTGTACCATCCACCGCCCCACCCCCCACGCCGCCACCCGCAGCTCATTCACTCGTCGCCGCCATCTTGAACCCGTAGTCCCAGGCACCGAGCAACATTAACTCGCAGCGTTGGCAAACTTGCTGCTGTTGTGGTCACGTGACCATGGCGAGGAAATGATGCGTCCTGCATTCTGACTGGCCGGGGCCTTGGCGATGTGTGCTTTGGAAACAGGTCTTTCCCGGTTGTTTTTATTTTGTTGTATAAATCTGTGAGGGTTTGTACTAGATGCAAGATGGCTAACATGCTTTCGATCTCCATGGTACGTCGTTTGTGCCATAAACTGACAGTACAGCTAAGACCACCAAAGCACACACGTCCCAGTGAAATGTGCCTGTACGTTTCCCTACGCATTGCATGCTCTTGCATCACATCAGAGGTGGCGTTTTCTGCAATCGTACTCGACTGTCCGTGATACACTTCCGTTCACTATTCCTTTTACTTTACACACACATACATAATGCTTATCATAATATCCCTCCCCATGTGACAGAAGAAAGCTGCTTCCGTGGGACCTGCAGAGTGCGCAGTTCTGCTACTCTTGTTCCAGTTTTACTTCCTATTTAATTTCAGGAGTCTCCCCTATAGTATTCGAATACAAACACCTCCAATCTTTTATGTAAAGTTCCTTGATTGTTCCCATCAGTGAGCATGTTATGCACAATAACAACACGCGCAACCAAAGAATATTCTTCGTCACTCCACACCAGCGAAAAACAAAAAGCATCTAATGATGTTGTCAAATGACTGCTCAAGTTAGCCTGACCAAATCCATATTGGGTGCTTCCCTCAATTAACTATTACCACATACCTGATGACAGTGTGAAGTCTCCTCAAAAGCCGACCAGCCAGGGCCGCCATCTTACTTCCCCACCCAGGAAATTACAATGACAGCACTTCCAGGGTCAGGTCTAGTCATAGAGTCGTTTGAGATGACGAGCACTGTTACCATGGAAACATAAAAGCTACTCTGGCTGCACAAACAGGAGACTCCGCTCTTTTGGCACACTGTCATGGAAATAGAAAAGAGGCACTGCACTAGAAGCTCTTTAAGAACGAGCACACGCTCCTGTTGATACTACGGCCACCTCCCAGCCTCCCCAACATGGCACGGACAGTGGGCGAGCGGGAGGGAGGAGGCACGGACAGTGGGCGGGCGGGAGGGAGAAGGCAAGGACAACGGGAAAGAGGGCGGGGATAAACAAGGCCACGGACAGTGGGCGGGCGGGAGGGAGGAGGCACGGACAGTGGGCGGGCGGGAGGGAGAAGGCACGGACAACGGGAAGGAGGGCGGGGGATAAACAAGGCACAACAACGGAAAGGGGAGGATAGAGAACATGGACAACTCCTCGGCGAGAGGGAGGGTGTGGGGGGCGGGACTTAAAAAAAGAGACAAACGCCCACGAATCGCGTCGTTACAGGGGAAAGAGTGATTGACAACCATCTCTTCCAATGGCTGCCTCCATTTATGGAGCTAGCCAATGGAAGAGAGAGGCGGGTTAAAGCCCCCTACTGAAGCTCAAAAGATTTCGCCTGCGTGAACACTGCTACGCAGTGGACGCCAGGCAAAACCTAAATAAATGGCCTTGGAGGACCTGAAAAAAGTTTTAACAACTAAAAAGAAAACTAGCTGTCGTACAGCAGAGATCGAGAATATCAGACATAAAATAGACAACATTAACCTCCATCACTGCAGAATATACAAATCATGCTTTTAGACTGCAAAAATAGGCACAAGACAACCAACTTTCAAACTAGAAAGGACATGCGGAGGAAAATAAATGACAAAACAAACAACACATGTTTACCTCATTTAAACAGCTCTCAGATGCTAAAATCAAAGAATTGGTCATAGCAAGCATGCCATTAACGCTCCATCTGACCCCGATGGAACTTTCATCTTAGAACTCTAGTCCTCCTTCATCAGACTACTTGTGAAAAAGATCCTTGATGCATTAGACCTAGAAAACTATTGACGAATATCTAATGGCCCATTCCCATGAAAACTGATTGAACATCTGTATTCTTACGGATCTCCAACTTCATAAAGGGACGAATCTCACCTTGGACAATCCAACTGGGTACTGTCAAAGCAGAGCTACCAAATTGGCTCTGATATCCATTTATGATGTAAAATAAAGAGTGGTGGCACTATTACTGCTCTACCTAACTGTGGCTTTGATACTGTCCACCACCAGATTCTACTACAGAGACTAGAGGAGTTCAGCATGGAAGGAAGTATCCTGAATTGATTTTCCTCCCATCTCCCAGGCAGGCAACTCCCTTGACCAAACACTGTGGAATTCTCCAAAGCTCAATCCTCGCCTCACAAAATTTTAACCTCTACCTCAGTCCATTAGCAGAAATGTTCAGCTTCTTCAACCTAACCTGCTACATTTATGCAGGATGCAGCCAGATAATACTACAAGTGAAAAACTCAGAGGACCAAGAATTTATTAGACTTGCCCACTGTATCCATGCTTTTGATCATTTATTTGGAACTCAGCTCCTCTAAACCTGACATACTGTCCTTGAATGGGACATCTTCCAATATACAACACTCTGGCCCAAGGAACTAAGGACTCCACCATCTAAGTCACAGGAGGTACATAATTCAACTGGTTTTGGATTCCAAAGTGTCTGTGACCCCTCAATTGAATCAATTGCCTTTTACATAAGGCAACATGTCTCTTCCTACACCTACTATACTTACAGAAACTACAATTCATTATCACCCTTGCGATGTCACATGTAGATGAGGTAAATGGCCTGTATCAAGAGTCACAGCTTTTCCTAGAATTCAAAGAGCTGCAGCAAGGTAGCTACTATAGCTACATCCATGGAAATGCATCAGTTTACTACAAGAACTGCTTCACTTTCTGTCTCTAGTTAGACACTCTGCCTTCAATGCAGTGAAGGCAGTCGACAAATGGTTATCAAAGGAAAAGTTTGTTTGTTCAAGACAAAGTCCAAAGTTACTCAGAGAATAGAATGCTGCATTCTGGACTAGCCCCTCGCCTTTTGGTCTCATCCTACAAGAAAGTTGCATTGGAAGAGCATCATTATCAGGCCAGAGGTTAAATCTTTGGAGTTTCCTTTCAGTAAAAAATCTGAATCACAAGTCATTTTGAAATTCATTGCAAAGGATATGCCCACACAAATCCCCATGCTCACTGTGCCATTAATTAAAACAGCACCTCACTAATTAAACCCAAAACGACCAACACCAACCAGTTTTAAGTTGCTTGTGTTTTTATCTGAACAGTTCCTATTGCAGCAGCACCAAATCTCATTTGTATATGGTTTGTCCCAATCTAGAATGGCAACGTGAGTTGAAAAAAGATGTACTGGATTGTGACCCCAATCTATCCTAAATGACTGAGAGTTTCCAAGGATTCCACCCATCACTTCAGATAGAGTCCAAGAGTTGTGAGGATGCATGCTTCTCATTGGTGGCTATGCAACAGAGAACAGGCTGAGGTTGGATTTTTCCAGAATAGGGATGATTTGCCTCCACCCCCTGACTACAGGCCTAGAAGCTCCTCCAGATCATTTTCATGGACAGCTGCATAAAGGACACACCACATCTGTCAAAACCGCTGCATCCAGCACACAATGGGGCACCCCTGAAGGTCTGTTGTCAGCCAAACCAGGATAATGCCTCCCCATTTGGTATTAAAAAAAGACATGGTATGTAGTGCGCCCATTACATTCTAGGACCTCTGTGTCACTCCAAAACCCAGATCAGTTGACTGGGGGTGAGTGCTTGCAATGTTCAACACTCGGTCCATCATCCCCTTTGGTTTTGCTAAGTTCGCCCTAAGTTGGCAGGGTATGCCCAGACATGGGTCCCTTGCTCACTTTGCCACTGGATTCAAGATAGCCTGGCTGATGAGGGTTATGAACCCGAAACCGGTCCCAGGATGCTTGTTTCCGGTCCAGGGAAGACATGGCTTGGCAGTTTGGGCTGGACTGTTCCCATGAGGCACAGGGTCAGACTTATTTGCATATGACCATGTCTTAACTGGGGTGGCGGAGTGAGCTAAAGAATGGTGATGGAACCCAGATCAGTTGACTGGGGGTGAGTGTTTGATTGGCTCAAACGCTCCGTCCATCATCCCCTTTTGTATCGCTTTGTTCGCCCTAAGTTGGCAGGGTTTGCTCAGATGTGAGTCCCTTGCTCACTTGGGCACTGGATTCAAGATAGCCTGGCTGATGAGGATTATGAATCCGAAACTGGTCCCAGGATGCTTGTTTCCGGTCCAGGGAAGACATGGCTTGGCAGTTCGGGTTGGACTTTTCTAATGAGGCACAGGGTCAGACTGATTTGCATATGGCCATGTCTGAACTGGGGTGGCAGGGTGAGCTAAAGAATGATGATGGATTAAACTCAGATCACTTGACTGGGGATGAGTGCTTGCTATGTTCAACACTCCATCCATCATCCCCTTTGGTTTGGCTTTGTTCGCCCCAAGTTGGCAGGGTATGCCCAGACGTGGGTCCCTTGCTCACTTTGCCACTGTATTCTGTACACTGTGGAGAAGTGTGGCTCAGGGGTTAGAGGCGGCAGACCTGGAGCCTGAGTTCGGCCCGGGACCAGGGTTCAATTCCCCGCCTCGGCGGGTCTTGGGCTCAAAAATTCCACGGACTCGTTAATTCTCGCTCCGGTGCCTCCTTGACTCACGGGTTCACACTCTGCGACTCTGGGCAATAGCTTGCTTAATCTCCACAACGGCCCCTCGCGGCGGGATGCCTGGCTTTCACCTTGTGGATACCCTGCCAGGGTTATCTCACAGGGGAATACCAGGACGGGTTCCCTAAGCAAGCGCTGAGATGCCCCAGGGTAAGTCGTGCGCTATATAAGTTTCATTCATTCATTCATTCATTCATTCATTCAAGCTAGCCTGGCTGATGACGGCTGATTAGCCAGAAACCGGTCCCAGGATGCTTGTTTCCGGTCTAGGGAAGACATGGCTTGGCAGTTCGGGCTGGACTGTTCCCATGAGGCACAGGGTCAGACTGATTTGCATATGGCATGTCTGAACTGGGGTGGCTGAGTGAGCTAAAGATTGGTGCTGGATTAAACCCAGATCAGTTGACGGGGGTGAGTGTTTGGCTCAAACGCTCCGTCCATCATCCCCTTTTGTATCGCTTTTTTCCCCCCTAAGTTGGCAGGTTATGCTCACCTCCAGTCAACTGATCTGGGTTTAATCCATCACCATTCTTTAGCTCACTCAGCACTTTTTGCAAGTGGAAAATGCATCTACTAGTAGATTCCAAGTGAAGACATGACATGAAAACAAAACTCCACCTTCATTCTACACAATCTCTTCGATAAGCTGTTTACAATAAAAATACATCAGAACCAGTGTCTCTCAATGCCTGGGAGAATAATTTACTACCTCAAGAGGACAGGACCGCACCGGAAGCAAAGGCACTGCCAAACTGGAAACATAAATACTGCAAAAGAGAAAACCAGTTCTCCATATTCTCTACCAGAATGTAGAACAACATCTCCATCAATGTTATCACTATTATAACTGCACCAAAACTTCTGCAATTCATAAAAGAGCCAAGAACCCACCTCTTCGGAGAACGCTACACCTCCACATTATAGCCATATAGCCCTCATCTGAGGGCTATACCTGTTATTAATCGGTCTGAACCAGAGTTGTAGGCCCGAGCCTCAAGGGATGCAAGACTATTAAAATATTCCACCCACTAAGAGTAGAATGTACTAAATTAAAAAGGTAGAAACTTGAAGACAAACATTGGAATGTTAGCGCTCTGAGCTTAAACCAGCCATATGAGCCTGGATCTACTTCATTCTCTTCATTGGAGCTCTCGGAATTCCAATGTTCTAATATAGCCTTATATCCCACTGCCAAGGGCTATGCCGGTTGTTAAAGGCTCTGAACCAGAGTTATAGGCCCGAGCTGCAGGCGAGAGCCTATAAGGGAGGTGAAGGCCTTTACCGACAGGTAAAGCCTTAGGCACAAGGTGCCATAAGGCTACTATAACATTCCACTGACTAAGGGTAGAATGTTCTAAATTAAAAAAGGAGAACCATGAAGACAAACATTGGAATGTTGGAGCTCCTGGCTTATACCAGCCGTTATAAGTCCGGAGCTGCTCCATTGTCTTCAATAGAGCTCTCAACATTTCAATTCTCTAATATAGGATTTACCACCTACAAAAATCTTGCTTCAGTGTAAACGATCTTGAATCGTTACTCAGGACTCACATCCATATTCAGTGTTTCATTGCTGTCTAGTTAGGTTCTACTTTTTGTTCTACAAACACCTTTACATACATATATACATGCATGCCATAAGGGCCTAAGGCTGATCACTTGTGAGCCCATGGTAATAAAGAAAATATTGCTCCTTTTATCAATTTTAAGATCTTCTGTAAGGCTCTGAACAGTTAGAACATATGGAACTCTTAGTATTCATGAGAGATAAAGTAACAAAGAGCCTGATATAACTGATATGTCCTTATGGAAGGTCCGTATTCAATGCAGGATCTTCTTGCTACAAGAGGTGGGAATTGCCGATACCGCTCTGTCTCTCCTTTCTTCCTTTTTAAAAGACCGAGAACAGAACGTCCACTGGGAAAATCTACAATCGGAAACTTTCCATCTGCCGTGCGGTGTCTCGCAGGGATCAGCTCTGTCACCCACCTTTTAAATGTATAAATGTCCCCTTTGGCTAATGTTGTAAGGAAACATGGTTTTCCCCTGATTATGTATGCTGATGACTCCCAGCTCACGATATCAGTGTCTAAACAACCAGAGCTGGTAGCCGGCAGTTTTCATGCATGTCTGAAAGACATCATGTCCTGGATGAGCCAATTTTTTTTTAAATTAACACCGATAAAACTGAGGTTCTTGAATTGGGCAAGGCACCCTCTCCGTGGAACAGCAGCTGGTGGCCAACAGAGGCGGGGGAGTGCCCTTGCCCTGTTACCAAGGTCCGGAATCTAGGTGTGATCCTTGATGATCAACTTAAACTTTCCGCCCAGGTTAATCCGCTGACCTCTTCCTGCTTTTTTCTTCTGAAAGTACTTAGGAAAATATTTCCGTTTATTACACAGGCACTCCAAAAGACTGTTGTAGTTGCACTTTTTCTTTCTAAGATCGATTATTGCAACGCACTCTTCGTAGGGATTGATAAAGCGTAGAGCAGTAAGTTGCAATCGTTGCAAAATGCAGCAGCTAGACTGCTTATGAATATTCCTAAAGGCCGCTCTACGTCGGATGCTGTTAGGTCTTTACACTGGCTTCCAGTACAGCAACGGGTTGATTTTAAGTCCCTTTGCCTGGTACATAAGACTCTCTATGGAGGAATTTCCGGGGAGATACAGAAATTGTTCTCTCGGCATTCACCTACTAGAACACTCAGATCTACTACGCTTGCTTTTGTCTGTGTTCCAGAAATTCGGAACACAAGGTGGGGGGGGCGCTACCTGTCTTTCTGTGCTGCCAAGCTATGGAATAAGATGCCATTGACACTTCGACTCCAGCCTAACCTCTCTATGTTTAGGTAGGAGCTGAAAACATGGCTGTTTTCTAGGATCTAATGGGTAGATGCATCAACGTTGTCATTTGCGATTCCTTATTTGCGAAAAATAAGGAATCGAAAATAAGGAATCGCAAATGGCAATGCATCATTTATTTCGCAATTTTATTGAGATTCGGTAAAAATCGCAATTTTTACCGAATCGCAATAAAATTGCGAGTTTCAAATAGCGAATTCGCAACTCCCATTCATTCCTATGGGCTGAAATGCCCATAGGAATGAATGGGAATTGTGAATTCGCTATTTGAAAATCGGAATTCAACAAAGCATTTCAAGGGTGGAGAGGGGGGTCCAAAGGACCCCCCCCTGCACCCATGAAATGCACTTTTACATGTAAGTTACCTACATACATGTCCTAAGGACATGTGTTTCTGTAACTTAACAGTTTAAAAAATGCATTTTTGTGCTTTTTTAAACAATTTTGCAAATTACCACGAGGTTCAAACTCGTGGTAATTTGCACTTGCAATTTTAAAATTCGCAAATTTTTTAACAATGATGCATTCCATTTAAGGAATCGCACAATTGCGATTCCTTAAATGCAATCGCATTTAAGAAATTCGCAAAATTAGCGAATTTGAACAAAAACTAATGATGCATATCAAAAAGCATTTTTGGAGTCGCAAACGGCCGATTTTAAGGAATCGCACCGTTTGCGACTCCAAAAATGCTTGATGCATCTGGGCAAAAAACTTTTCGCGACGCTTCTGTTCTGTATACTACAACCAGCGCCAAGACGCCTCGCCATTCGAGCGCTTAACAAAAAACAAATCATCATCATCCCAGCATCAACGGCCATATTTACGAAAGTAATGCAATGCAGTGCAGCAAGCAGGAATGCGCTGTGTTTATCACAATACAGCGCATTCCTCACTTTTCCCAGCGCTGGTGCACAATAGGCTGCCGAGTGCCCACGCAGGCACCTTTGCACCATTGTGCAGGAGTGCCTGTGTTGCCAGCAGGATTGTTTTTGTGCAGGAAGAGACAACTTCCTGTACAAAAACAATTCCCTGAGGTATATACCTCTTTCTATGTGTGGTGCAGAATGTGGCACACATAGAAAGAGAAAGTAACCAGGAGAAATAAAGATATTTCTCCTCGTTCCGCCTCCCATGGGAAGGTGCACCTTTTTGGCGCTTTTCCATATCGCCCAGTAATGGTACATCCGGGAAAGCATCAAAATCCATGGTTGTTGCATGGGAACACCCACGCCACGCCCATAGAACGCCTCCCTGGGGCAGAGTAACGCAATGCAGCGATTTGGGTTGCATTGAGTTACTCCAGATTTACCAAGCCATTCCGGGCAACACAAGGGGGCCTTGCGTGGCTTGATAAATCGCATTTTAAAGGTTTGCGTGGCTTTTGCACCACGGTACGTGGTGTGATAGCAACGCACCCTTTGATAAATATTACCATTAAGCAAGGTATGCAAAGTTTGGGCTCCCGAGTCACAAAGAGTACACATGACCTAATGTTGTATTCCAGGACTATGCCTGGAATGCAGGTGTAAGGATGGGACTTACTCCTTCTAGCTGCCAGTTAGTACATAAAGATTGGCAATACGAATTCCTTTAATCTAGTAGCTCCTTAATCTAGTTTTCAGTGTTTTATGACCGTGATATTTGTAATAGTTTTTAAACTTTTTTATTTTGTGAAAAAAACCCACAAATGTCACAGGTTGGTACAAAATCTTATCACTGAAATCTGCAGTGCCATGTAAATGGTTTGCACTTTCAGACTATCCAATCACCCCTCTGTGTGCCAGATGCTTTTCTCTTATTCAGCTGAAGAGGTCATGGTTAAATGAAGTACTAGAATTACTAGCCCTTTTAGTGGTATCTTTGACTGCAATGTCATCACTTTTAAAGGAAACTGTGACACTTGTGGGTTTGTGGTCAATGTTAAGAATGCAATCAAACAACAAGAGAGTAAGGGTATAACTGATCACTCTCTTACTCCTAGTTCTATTATTTGTAAACAACAGGAGAGTGGCACAACCAAAAAACCAGAACCTCACAAGGAATTATGTGAGGGACAAACAAAGAACAAGTGAAAAATGGTGAAGGCCACACACAGAACGATGGTTAGGAAGAACCCTCACTCACCAACCTGGTGGTGACATGCTTCATCATCGGGTTCCCACTGGAAGGACCTAGCATCCTCCCAGTGTGCAGGCGTTGTAGCACACTTGGAGGACGCTAGGTCCTTCCAGTGGGAACCCGATGATGAAGCATGCCACCACCAGGTTGGTGAGTGAGGGTTCTTCCTAACCATCATTCTGTGTGTGGCCTTCACCATTTTTCACTTGTTCTTTGTCTGTCCCTCACATAATTCCTTGTGACGTTCTGTTTTTTTGGCAATGTTAAGAATGGTCCTTTCATAAGTGTGCACGTTTTCCTATAAATACACAAGCAAAATCTGAAAGTGATAATTCATTTTTATTTCAGTTTGAACATTTCATATACATCCACACATCAGAAAATCATACAAAACAGACCACGAGACACACCTTCTAAAAAGTTGGCATTTGGAAATAAATATTATGTGCTGGATACAAACTTTAGTTCAAAGGTTGCCACTTTTACTGTGGGTACTGCTTGGTTTTGCCCTATGATATGTAAACAGTTTCCAGAAGCCGCAGGCTCCAGAAAGACTAGATAACTGTACACTTGGGACTAACATTGGGTTGAGTCGCAGAGCGGGTCGGCTATGGAAGGGGTGTATAGACCATC